>NW_008657380.1:0-52796 GCF_000695815.1 Acanthisitta chloris | reverse complement strand
AGATTAAATTTTTGGCATCAGTGTGCAGTGTTCCACAAGTTCATGATCCACAAATTACTGGCAGCTTGGAGATTCTTTGGGGCACATATGGCCACACGCTCCCTCGGTTTTACACTTTTCCTCCTGTCGGTAACAGCCAGAGCCAGTATACAAGTCTGAGCAAGTTGTTTGACACAGCCTTTCTATGCTTTTCTTGTGGGGCTTGGGGGTTTTTAAATGACATTAATTTGGTGTGCCTGTATTGAGAGTTCTGTCTAAATCAAGATCAGACTTGTTGGCAACTTATGCAAACATTTCTTTTCTTTTAGTCTTATCAGCAGACCAGCTCAAACCTGAGACAATACCCTGAGTGTCTGAGCAGAGAGAGCTGTTCTCTACCTGGACTTCTGACACATGTAACCATTATGCAGCTGGTAGGCTCCAGCTCAAGAAAACATGTAGGATAACCACTCCTCCCAGGACAGTGCTCTAGGGCATTTTTCACTTAAAAAATTAAGGAGTGTCCTGAAAGGAAGAAAGTTTCCATGAGTTGGGGCCAAATAAAAACAACCAGGTTTTGAAACAGAACAGCCAGGTCCAAACAGATGAGAGTGTTGATGATGGGTGTAGACGACGGGTGTTAAAATAGCCTTAGGACATTCGTCCAATATATTTAATTTCCAAGTAATTAAAGCAATATGCTGATACTCAAATTTGTGCAAAGCAGTATTACAAATGCTCATGAAATTTCCTCAAAACCTAGCAAGTTGGCAGAGGAGTCTCTTTTGAGGATTAGAATATGAAATCCTAGTCAAGCTCATATATGGAAAAGACTGGGTTTATTGTTTAATGTAGCTCTCCTAATTAATGAGGGAAAGGAGTGGCATTCCTAGTACTGGCTCAAGGTTTGTTGTCTACACATAAATGTTCTTTAGTTCTGAATAATAAAGGACTTCTAGTGCAAGTGGGCGGCTGGGCCCCTAATTCCACAGTTACACAATCCCTTTAAGGTAATGTAAATACAGACTGCTGCTGGAGGGGATAATCTACTCTTTTTAGCACCCTAGATATGTACTTCCAGCCAGCATGGCAACCAGACCAGGGAGCTGTTCTATATATAATTAAATGGGATCATATAAAAAGTGGAGATAGACTTGTCCTTTGTGCTGGCAACCCACACACCTTGACTTAGACTTAGAAAGGAATTACACATTTTAAAAGGAGGCTAATATGAAATAAAATCCAGTTTAGAACAGTCAGTTTTCCTATATAAAAATATTTGGTGTGAAATAAGTAGAATCTCACCAGAACACGCTAACAACTATATGTAGTGCAGACATAACACTACTGAAGTGGCTTCCCAAACGAAATGCCCTCTGAACACAAGCAGAAGGTAGACTGATGCACAAGCAAATAAGTTCATAGGTTGTTACCCATAAACTTCGGGAAGAGGGGCACAGGTACTGAACAGGTATCATTTTCTCATCTACATATTACTGAAACTGTTTCTAGAGGCCCACAAAAAACCACTGATAACATTACAGTGCTGGAAGAATGCTCCAAAGAGCCTGTTCATATATTAGTGATGATCAAAAAATTGCTTCCTTACAGAATTACTCTCAACCACAAGCTATTTAAGTCAAGAAAGGAAACTGCTTACCCTCCAAATCCAGCTGCTAACAGGGACTGTTTTCCTCCTTCATTGAGACCACTTGCATCTGAGATAGCCTTTACAGACACCATGAACAACCTGAATAAAAGAACATGATCTCCTCCAAAAACTGGGAAACTTAACAACAGGATGTTGTGATGAAAACACAAGCTGCTAGGAGCAGCTCTGACCCAAGCCTTTTGTGCTCAGTGGGTAAGAAAAGCAATGCTGGAAACTATGTATGAATAAAAGAGGTAGGAAGGTAACGCAGAGCTGACTGCAGATTTCTGCCTTTCTAAAATCACTGTCTGAAAATGATTACTATAAAATCAAGATTATCTTGGCAGGAAGTTTTTCAAAGAACTGTTGTATCCATGTAAAGTCACAGAAGACATCCGTATTGCAGTCATTAAAGCAACCTTACTGACTCTTTTGAGATTTATTCTGTTACCTTAATTTACGTGATCATCAAAATAATGCTGTACCTTCACCTTCTGAACCTGTGATTGGCACATTCATTACCCTGGACTCAGTTACTGTGGTTTTTTTATAGTAAAACTAGTTTGGTGCCAGAACTGCATAGACAGAAAATGCCACTGTGTTGATCGCCAGTGTGAAGAGTGATCCTGCAGAAACATGCAAATGAAACCTACTAAAAATGGAGCCTTGGAGGAAAAGGAAGTCTCTTTGAAAAGCCCATAGCCCAGGAATCTGACCACAGAACATTTTAAAAGAATCTTGAAATTTACCTTCTTCAGGATAAAAGAGCACAGCTTACTTATATTGATGCTGGGAGAAATCACTTTATGATACATCTTCATTTTACGTGAAAGACATATTAAAGTAATAAATATGGGATAACATTTTTAAGCAAGTATGGATTAATCAATCCCCATAGCTCTCTGCCACTGGTTCTGTTCATTCTACTTTAGAAATTAGAAACCTGATATAGGATTGAAAAAAATTACTTTGCAAAAGTCTTTTTCTCTTGCTGCTGATAACATTATCTCTCACATGCTTTGATCAATAGAGCATTTAGCTAAAGAAGGAGTTTAGAAGTCCTTTCCATACTATCAGAAATAGGAATAATATCACAATATAAAAATTAGCGGGTAGAGAACATGAATGACACCCAATGGAGGTGTCAGATATAAGCTGTCTCTGTGCCAATTTTTAGCATAATCCTGCCTGTAGCACTGAGATTTTGCTTTTGTGCCATATTCAGAAGCTCAATGCTTTATTCTTCCAATTGCATTAAACTGTAACAATGAGAGATATACAGATTTATTTTTTAATAGGATCCAGCCTGCCTAGCAGTCACTTAGCTGGGAACGACATTGCTTTAAGGTAGAGCTTCCTGACTTAGTTTGTACAGGCCCTGTCACCATGGCAGTATCAGCGGTGGCAGTAGCAGCTGCTGGCTGTGTGCAAGGCAGCACATGCACTGTAGATGTGATTCTACCCCTAGTAAGACCTCTGCTGGCCTTTGTACACAAGGTGGGTGAGGAAGTGGTATTTCAGGTAGTACCCATCTCCTGTGGAATTGTTTTGAAATTGCTTCTACCCCGTGCACCTTACCTGCAGAGTACCTGCTTCAGGATTGAAATCACACACAGATTTTTAATGCTTGCCATCCATAGCTTTCCAAGCAAAAGCCAGTGAAAGCACCATTGCATACTTAACGTCTGTTTTTCTGCAGATCAGGAAGAAGAGAGACACAGAAAAGTGAAGGCCAGTGTCTTCAAAAGCATGAGTGCCTAAGTCTCAGTGATATCAATCTGAGCCTGCAGTCTAACAAGCTATGGACATCTGTGCTCTTGTGACTTAAATGGAAATTCTCCCACTCAGTCTGAGCTCTGTCCTGCTTTGTGAAACCATACCTGTCCCTCCAGCACACAGTGACTGTTGTTCATACAAACAATGTATAGGAATGCATGACATACTTCTTTGAACTTTCACCACACTGAAAACATTTTTAATGTTCAGAAATGTTTCAATTTCCTAGAGGGAACCACTAGATGATTGTCAATGACAGAGTCTCATAAGGTTTTGAAAAGCAGACTTTATTTAATAGGCACATCATTGCTTTAATAGCACTGGGCTGCACAGCTCACTTCACC
Organism: Acanthisitta chloris; assembly: GCF_000695815.1. Classification (NCBI taxonomy): domain Eukaryota; kingdom Metazoa; phylum Chordata; class Aves; order Passeriformes; family Acanthisittidae; genus Acanthisitta; species Acanthisitta chloris. Next base: position 49,046 of record NW_008657380.1, on the reverse strand, counting down.
ATTTGTAAATGGTTTTGTTTGATTACATTGCATTTCCTCAGTGTCAGTAGGATTCAAGTAAAAAAGTTACTGCTTTTACTTCTCTGTCATTTCTCAAGTTGGACAAAAAACAGTGAACAACTAGCACACAGGAGCAGAATACAGACAGAACTGCCTGTGATCCCAGAGAAGTCAAGACAAACTGAATTTTGAGCACTGAACAGTTAAAGCTGCAAGACAAGCACATGACATTTGCTCAGATGAGAGTTTGCATTATGCAGGATAGAGATGAATGTTGCCCACTAATACATATAATAATGCATTCTTATACTGAGGAACAAAGACTGTCCAACAAAGACAAGAAAGGTTTCAAAACAAAATAACTTACATGAAATTAGCTTCCTTATTGTTTCTGATTATAAAAGTTGCACTCCCTTTGCTGTAAAAGTTAAAGGCCTAAAAGTACTGCTTACAGAACTCTAAACAGGCAATTTAATCAGCTTTTTCCTCCTATATTACAACTCTTTCTGATAACAGAAAACCATCTTTAAGAGACAAAAGCGCAGCATGCTGGATTATTTTTGTAATTAAGTAGTTTACCTGGTTGTTATATTTATTCCCTGAAAAACTGCATTTTAATATTTTACTAAGTTCCACCAGTAGAAGCATACAAAATCAGAAATCATGAGAGGAAAATAATATTGCTCTATGAAAGAAAAAAGCATGACTTCTAACTTAGTATTATGAACATTGTAAAAGAAACGCACGTGGCATTGAAACATTTTGAAAATGGAGAAATATTTGGTGAGTTTCGATGTTCTCATGTTTTATATTCTATTTTCTGATTGGATATTTTCAAAGTTATTATTTTAGGATTTATTTTAAAATATATTTTCTAGCATTGTATAGGACAGACAACCTAAAAGCAACGAGGCAGATATCTAGCGTGCTGCACACTCGAATATACACCATTTACTTTAGTTACTAGCGCTTTACACTGACAGTACCTACTGCATTTGTAAAACTTATTTTTAAATCAGCTTGTCAAAGCTTTTGAGAAGCAATCTGGGCAATAAGGTGGGTATTTTTAGTGTCTACCATGAATACGGCCAGTTAAAGACTCAGAGGTCGCTCTCTCCATACAGTGCTGATGAGAAGGAGGTGTAATCCAGAGCCCCAGGAACAGAACCTGGGCCGGTGTACGGAGGCATTCTCTTGATGCAGTACTGAGCCTGCTCAGGAGGCAGCTCGCGGCGCAACTCATCTGCCAGGATGTAAGGCTGGGAGGGGGAAAAGGATTGACAGGTTCAGTATGCATTCTCTATTTCTGTAGCTGTGACTAATAAATTCAGACATCCTGCCTATTTTCCTGAGACCAAGTATTTTCCTTGGTGAATTCCATCCCTCATTATGAATTGAATGGGACAATTCCAGCAACACACTGATTAGGTCGAAATGCAGTCTCAGGATATGTGACTGTGTACATTAGCTACCAAACACTGTGCAGCACTGTGCAAAGGTAGACTGCTATTGATACAGCTCAGCCCTGGATACTCAGTACCTCTGAAGTGCACCACTGCCTCTTCTGCAGTGACAGGACAGACACAGGTGGTTCCTGTTCATTTCAAGGTCCTAATATATGTGTAATGAAAGATGCATTATTGTTCTTAATGGTTTGCATTTATGATGTGAGGGGTGACCTTTGTTAACAGACTTGGCATTGCGTAAAATAGCAATGTAATGAAAACCATTTTCTCCTGAGACCATCTTCCACATGAATTGCTCCTGAGAACATGTCTGGAATTCAAAATGTGGTCCACATTAAGTGAGATCACAAAATCAATACAAACAGCCAGAATGAGAAAATCAATAGAGCAACTTTGAGCAAATAGACCTGTACTTCTGTGATCTACCCTTTCTCCACAGCACAGGATTGGTTTCCTGTTCACACTGTTTATGGCCTGACTCCTCCAGAAGCTCTTGTGTTGCCATTATACTCTCCTTCATCATCATACACAACTCACTCACCAGTTTATCTGGAAGCTGGGAGGAAAATATGCCAAATTCAGGAGCTTTCTCCACAAACCCAGTAACTAGAGGAGGCCCCTTGCTAGGACAGGGGTACAAGCACATTGCATCACCCTGTTGAATGAGCTGTCCAGTCACAACATGGCTCACAATTAGGTGTCATCTTTAGGCAACTGACTCAAGCTATGTCCCAGAGGGTCAAACTCTACATTGAAACATTGGGACAACAGCATGAAAGGCAGAACAAGTTCCCCTGTAATCAAGGCTGTTGTGCGGAAATAACCTGACGTACAATATATCCATCATACAGACCAACTGTTGAAGTCTTGTCTAAGATGTCTAATTTTATGTTGGCTCTCTGTGATATGAGGGTATATGAAATAAACCTTGAATTCTTCACCCATTTCAGCTAGGAGTCTTGGTTCCAAACAGAAGAGGCAAGTGCTTTCTCTGAAGTCTTAAAAACTGAAAACAGATCTTCACTATTACTAAAAGGCTTGTATAAGAAGGGCTAAATGGGAGAGCTATTGAATCCTTACAGCCAGCAGCATGATGACTGACCTTATCTGAAGCCAGGATTCTGAAGGAAGCTATCACTTGCTCAGCCGTGTCTGTGTCTGCTGTTTCTCTGGTCATGAAGTCAATGAAGGACTGGAAAGTGACGGTTCCTTGCCCATTGGGGTCAACCAGAGACATGATTCGGGCAAACTCAGCTTCACCCTTTCACAGAATCCAAAATAAAAAAATGGTCACCGTAATATCAATCTCCAACAGCCTGAGCCTCTCATGAACCAGTCAGACCACTGGTTACAGAGCCTTTAAAGCGTCTTTCTGACTTAGGGACATCAACCTCAGAGCCGATGAAATCTGGGATCTTAAATGCCCACCCCTCTTTTGCACAAAGGACTGTGCTTCTGAAAAATCTATCCTTTGCCCTAAATATGTATGTACCTTATAATTAGCCTTCTCCAGCTTCTCCCCCTTCCACCCACCCTCAGTGCCTATTCAACTTGTTTTAACTTAACACTTCATTTTCCACCCCATCCTAAAACCATTGTAATTTAGGTACCACATAGGGAGGTGAAACAATAGCCCAAGAAACAGTCTATTTGCAGACCCACTGGACTAAGAAGGGAAACAATTCTGAAAATTTCATGCCAAATACAAGACAGTTCAATTAAGGTTAATAACTTTTTTCCTTTGAAAAGGGTGAATTGGAGGGGGGGGGAGATTTTTAAAGTAATTGAAGGAAAGAAAATGCAAGCCCTGAAAGACAGTTTATGAGAATTAACCAGTAGCAAACACATTCTTTCTCATGCAGATAGAAAAGGTGAAATTAAAAAAAAATAATTAATTTAATAACTGCTAATCTTAACTTTTAAAGTTTCATTAATTCAAAGAGCAATGCAGTGGACCATAAATAAGGATTTCACATGTCTAGTTTTAGTTTTAACTTCCTTTTTAAGCATTTGAAAATAGAGAAAAAGCAAAGAAATAAGAAGCTAGTATCTACTGTAAATTATATTATTAGTATCCTCTCAATTTAAATAAGCTATAGTGTTGCTGTGGTTAATGTTATAGGTTGTAAGCAGAATCAGCTGACATTATTTCTTAAAACTCATACCAAATCATAACCCATTGAAATTAAGCAAGCTCTGAAATCATCATGGTCCATCAATCCATTCTTCCTCTATTGACCAAAACAACGTAAGGAATATAGAAGGGGAGGTTTGAAGATTCCAAGGTCATTTCCAGAGAGATGACAAGTTTAGACCATTGGCATATTGGATCCGGTGCATGAACAGTATTCATTGATGGTGCCCAATCAGGTGACCAGAATCATCATCAGTTTTAAAGAAGGAAGAAGTAACTAACATATTACACACAAGAAACAAACATTTTCAGCACAAAAATCAACATCAGGAAAGGTCAGGGAAGAGATAAGGGAGAAGAGGAGATGATTGAGACAAGAATACAGAGGACACAACCAGAGAAGACAAAGAGAAAGGCAAGGAGACAAGTTTGTTACTAAACTAGTCGAACTCAGGATATGCTCAAGCTGCCTCCCTGATATGAAATGTCTTTGAAAGGATTTGCATGGAACCTGTAGTGGCTAAAAGTATAGTTAAAAACAGACAAATACTTCACTCCAAGGCCGAAGTAAGGTACACTATGAGAGGTGTCTGCTGACATATGGGAAATAAGTACAAGGATTTTCCTTCTGACTGCAGGCTGTCAAGACCTGGACTACAGCAAAGATGTGCATACTGTCTTAAAGGATGAGACTTGCAAGATTTATAAGGAGGTCAGTTGAAGATCTTTTAAATAGTGAGGTTGCTCATTTTCCAGGCAATAACAGATCTGTGACATTCCAGTCTCAAAACTGAGTAAACATTAAAAGTCATGATAGAATGTAAATAAACGTTTCCTCTGTGCTGTGATATAATGCAATGGTTTGGAGATAATTGTGTCATCCTAAATCAGGCGAGCTGTGATATAATGCAATGGTTTGGAGAGAATTGTGTCATCCTAAATCAGGTGCGAGCAGAAGAGAATTTGTACTGAGTCTGAGGAAAGGAAAATTAGCAAAAATCTGAGTGAAGGAGCATAGAACTCTCCTAGGTATCTAGTAGTGTCCAAATAAAACATCTCAAACCAAGTAAAAGAAACAATCTGAAAAATCTTTGAAAAATGCTTAGAAAAATATGGCTCAAAGTGATGCTGACAATCCATCTAAATCAGTTGTCTTCTCACAGGCAGGATCTTTTCAAAGCATTATGACCAATAGACTGGAGTTTAAACACCCAATCTCTTTGGCTATTATTATATTGGCCCATCTGAAAACAGAACAATACCAGTTTCCTCTACCTGCAAGTCATTTCCAACCTGACCTAGACTGATGAGGCAGGCTTTAAATTCATCAGACTGCAGATTGTCAGATTCGTCCTAGCATCCCATCACAGGCCATGCATTTGGGAAGGTGAAAGGAAAGAAAGAAAAATCACAGAACAGGTTAGTTGGTTAGTAAACATTCTACTGTTGTATTAATAATCATATTTTTACAAAATTTCATGGAAATGTAATGTCAACATGTTGAAATGAATTGGCAAAAAAAAAAAAAAAAGGAGAGTTTTTGCAGTTTCATGCTGTAGTTATTTTTTTCTTAGTGGAAGAATGTCCTTACTTCAACTACAGAGTTAAATCTGCTTCCTCCATAGGTTTTTTTTTGAAACATTTTAGCTGAGAAGGCAGTTTTCATTCTATTGAACTGCCATTTGCTTCTTCATTTTCTATTGTCATGCAGCATATGTGAGGTGAAGTAAAAAGATCACTGAACCTGGGCAAAATGTATTTTCCCCACTCGGTTACTTCACTCTTGATCTGATAACATTACTTAACATAATATGCATATCTCAAAAGAGGGAAGTATAAAATAAGTGTATATCTGACAACTTCTTTTCAGTTGTCTTTTTTAATAATCTGTACAATCAGGTTTTGCTTTGAAAATTGACTTTAAGGTTAAATGCCTCTAAGTAACATCACATCAAACTGGCACATTGTTTTGAACCAATATTCTTTTTCTATTTGGCAGGTTAAGAAATTCCCACTAACTTCTTAAAAATAGAGTGGTGTGTCCTTTTCTTCCTATTCATACAAACTGTGTCTTATCAGAGGGGTATTTCAGATTGAGTTAACCTGAGTACAATTAAAGAGATGTTCTAGGATGAAAAATTATTACCCTTATTGATTTTACAGACAGTTTGAAGATCCAAGTTTTGCTGTCTGCTACATATTTGCCTGCTAGATGAATAATTTAGTTTTGAAAATTTCTATATAGCTATGCATAAGTAAAATTATAGGAGTTTTAACAAATGCACTGGGCTTATTTAATATACTAAGAGGATGAAGTGGCACTTTAGGAAGTTAATAACACCATGCATTTTTGAAATATCATGCTGTTATTACTCCCTCTGCATCAACATCCACCAGCTCCATAAAGGGAAGATGAAAAATAACAGTAGGAAGTCAATGAAGAGAAAAAAACCAAAGCTACAAATCTGGACTAGAATACAGTTAAAAGCCATAATCACAGTAAAGTTTTTATCCCTTAATATTTCCATTTTATAGGACAATTCCTGCTATAAAGCATTCCAAATGGCTTATTTTATCATTCTGAAAATGTTAGTCTAGGCTGGCTTGAAACTCTCAAGAACTATCCTGGAGACAGGTTATGGCAGGTCACACCGGGGGTGAAGTCAATTCATTTCACCTTATTTCCAAAGCCAAATATACTACTCTGTGACTGCAAATAAAATGATATAAAAATGGGAGCTAAGAGCCAAATCCTCTCCCAGAATCTCCTCTAGCAGGTGTTGGGAGAGGACTCTTAGCTACCAGGGGTGAGTGGTCAGTGTGTGCATGAGCTCCCTAACCAGGCACATACAGCAGAAGTAGTGAAGGGCAGACTGGAGTGGAAGGGCAGCACATCTACCCAGAAACCATTTTCTTTAAGAGAGGACTGCAGGGGTTGTGCTGCTCACAACCATCATCTGATTAAGTGGGGCTCTCTAGGGAGGGTCCAAGTAGCTGTGCCAAGTGCTTCTGCAGGTTCTCACATTCTTGTAGTGAATTTTTCTAATCTCGAATATATGGGGCCTAAAAAGGCATCTTTGCCTTTGCACTATATCAGAGTTTCATGGGATTCAATGGTATTTTTGCAATTAATGCATAGATCAAGCCCAGGCAAAGGCTTTCTCATTTGGAAATGGTTCTTGGTATTTACTGTTTGCAGACCAACATTAGGCACTGAAATTAATTTTTAAATCAAATAAACAGCTTTGCCTTGTTCACCTTTTCCTGCCAAAGTAAAACAGTGAATTCCCCCTCCATGTTTCATTATTAGTCCCCAGAAATCTTTTTCCTCCTCTTTGTGATTTATATGTGGCCTTATAAAACAAGTGAACCTCTGAGTCAAACTAATCCATTCCTTAATATGCCTTTCAGTTTCCTGAATGCTAATTGACCTGCATAAGCCTGAACATGTGGTTCCTTTAATAGAGAGCTGTTGTTTTTCTGTTAGTAAAATATAGGGTGGCATGATGTTATTGTTCTGCATGCAGAGCTCCTACTTGAAATCTGTAGTTTGCACAAAAATTAATAGTAGAATATGTTAGCAGCCATTAGGATATTACATGCAGAGCAGCTGCAGCTATTTTATCACATACTTCACGGTCTTATTTAGAGTTTACTAAATATACTGAATCTGAAAAAGGAATCCCTGCATAAAAAGACATCAAAACCAGTGACTGACAATGTTATCTGTGTGGTGTCCCAACTTTGCTGCATACCATTATTCAGCTATGCACCACTTTGAACACTTCTAAACTGTTTCAGTGATTCAGACATTGTGTCCCACTTTCTCTTTTTTTTTCTCTATGCAATCATATTAAGGAAGGAAACATAGCATAGCCTTTTAGCATTGCTAAAGATTTATATTTATACCTACAACTGAATGTGCCTTCTGGCACAGCCCCCAGCAAGGAGTAGTGGGTAAGCAGCAGCATCCTCAGGAACAACCTCTGAGGTACCAGTGTGCATACATGTCTGTTGGGAACACAAGAGCCTAGAGGGCTGCCCCCTTGACCCAAGGATAAGGGCATATTTGCCATTTGCCTTTTCAAGGATGTCTTGTAAAGCTTTCTGTGTCAGCACATCTCTGCTGGTGGATGCACTGAGAGAAACACAACTCTTCCTACCCCTGTGATTCTTACATGCATGGTGCACACTTAGTCACAGCAGTGTGAGAATTAGGGGCGTGTAGTGCCCCCCCCCCGAAAGTTGTTAAATGCTGAATAGTTTTCTTTCCAATATTTGATATGTAGAAGCCATTTAAAACTTATTCACCAATTACTTAGCTCTCTTTCAAAGGATTAACAACTGCAGAATTAAGGCATGTAATGGATTATGAGCTGTAAGATTTTAATTTTTTTATATCTCCTTCCTGGGGAGGAAGATAGGGGTTCCTTCCTGAGATTTATGAGCAAAGGAAGTTGTTTCTAGAGGCACTCTATAAAAAGTTATTAGACTTATGTATACCAAAATACATTCTTTAAAATGGGGACGGGAGCTACTCTGCATATTAGTACTTTGCTGACATCCTCAACACACACTGAGAGTCAGACATTAAGATATGTCTTAAATTGGAGAAGTGCCACAGAAGTCAGAGCTACAGCATGCAGAAATGATTCTGTTGTGCTTAGGTATTTAAAGCCTCCTTGTCAGTGACAGTATTAATTTTTGGGATCCTTTCTGACTATTCATCATTGCAAATAGCAGTCTAATTCTTTCAGTGTATTTTTAAAACTATGACAGGCATTCAGAAATGCTGCTAAGTGCAGCAAAATTTGTACATATACTGCTAATTCTGTCTGACATGGAGAAGTCAGTATTTTTCATGTTAGTGCTTACACTCAGATAATCCAGTTTCATCTTCATTTCTTTTTAAGGAAATCAAGACCATAAAAGAATCCATTACTGCCTTCTCTACCTAAATTCCAAGTTTAGAGCCCTCATTATTTTGTGTACACTGAAGTAAGTTCAAAGCACCCTGGGTTTCCTTTATTCACCAACATTACATATGTGTGTGTACAAAGACATAGGAAAGACAAAAATGAAAATAAAGTCTGCCTTTCTCAAATGTGTTTGTTCAATGTCTCCTTCTAGCCTGTGTAGATTGAGTTGTATCTGCCCATTAGGTAACAGTGTAATTTAATCTGCATAAGCTTCTCTTTTATCAGTTTCTACTATCTGTTCCCTGCAGAAAGCCTGGCTTGATTGCTCAGTGGCTGTAGATCTTAGCTTCTTCTTTTCTTTAACTTGCATTATGCTACTAAGAACATAATTGTCAGTGCAAAAGTCCTCCTAGATCAATTTCCTTTGGCTTATGCTGAGGAAAGGAGCACACTAACAGGAGCATTTGCAAAATGGACATCCCCTTATGTGATCCTTCCAGACCTCTTTTTAAGGCAGTTAGATTACATCTGTCATGGGGGAAGGTATGGTCTGCAGCTAAACTTTCAGTCTGGGCCCAGGTTGTTGAGGCCATAGAAAAAGAGGATATGATAGATCAATCTTCTGTTTGCTTATGCTTCTGACCTGGCCACTCAGGCTTCCTGAAACAGAAGCCAGAGCAGAAGGGGCACAGGCAGAAGCCATGACTCATTGTAGCCTGAAGGAAGGAGTCAAGGATAGCTAAGAGTACAGGAGCTGGGAAGCAATTTTGTGTGCACATTATAGTCATAGCCCATCTCCAGTGTGCTGGCAGCTGTGTGACAGGAGCACCCTCTTCCAGGTCATACAGCCTTTCCTAAGGTATGTGGTATCCTTTGATATCTCAGAGTCTTATTGGATCTGCAAAGCCTAAATATTCATAACAGTAGGGATGACTGGTGTAGAATTTGGCTTCTCCCTTCAAGACATTCTGAAGCACCAACAGATGACCATAATATCTCCTCAGACACTGAATAGCCTTGCTGTGAGCATGGCAGAGAACTCAGCTATGAGCCACAAAGGTACAGGGATGCTAGAAATGGCCATATGGGGTAAGATATACTAGGATTCAGTCATCTTGATTCTTATCTTTAGAGAGCTATCAAACTTCTGTGCAAAGTCCCTGGTTTCCCTTAATGGTGTCTTTCAAATACTGACATGTAGTTTATCCAGGCCTGGTACTGTGTCTGCTTTTAATAGCTCTAATTGCTCAGTTATCTGCTCCAGTGCATTGGGAAAGCCATTTAGCATGCTACTTCCTTCCACCCCAGGAAATTTATCTCTGCTTCTCTGGTGTTATCTTCTGCTTCTCTAGAAAATACAGAAAAGAATCATGGTGCACTAGAATCACATTAAGATTTTTCCATGAAATCTGTTCCTGGTTCCTGTGTAGCTAAACTTTCCTATGCTATGTTTCTTCAGAAAGCAGAAGTTTGGCAATTCTGGGTTTTTTTCTAAACAGTTAAGGGTATTCTAAAGGATATTTATCAAACTATGACTGTCAGCATCCAACGCATATCAAGTGCAAGTGCAGGGATGGATAATCAGTTTGAGTAGACCTGGACAAACAGGATGTCAGTGAAAAGAAAGTGGCATTTTGCTATAGCCTGAAATGATCTGAAGGAGCTGACTCGCAATAGCAGATTATAAATCAAAAGTTAAGCACAGAATGCTAACTGCAGCAATCTGTACTGTAAAAAGGCAACAGCCTGGTGCTGCATTTTTTCAGTACTTGAACTGTGAACTTGGTTTTGGAGATGGGTTCATGTGAGCACAGAGCCAGCAGAGCCAACTCATGTACAGATTGTTTTCCAACTGGGAATGTCAGATCTCTGTCTGCACGTATTTTGTTATTGTGTCTATTAATAGTTATCTTTTTGACACTCTGTCCATAAATACTGCATAACTCACAGAAGTGAGCTAAGTTTCTTTACAGTAGTGTTTTCCTTCCTACTATTACTTCTTGTTTAGATAACTGAAAAAATTAACAGCCTCTTATTTCCCACATACAGCCACAAAAATAAGGGATATTCTTGGAGAGCTATCAGTGCCCCAATTATATTCCCTACAAATATATTTCTAGGTAGACAAGTTGTGATTTAAAGGAAAAAAACCTGTAATCCAGATTACAGCTAAATTTAATTAGATGGAAGCTGCAGCAAGTGCATAGAACATGCTGTACTGTCTTAAAATAAAGGGGCACATTATTTTCCAAAACACACAGATTTATCCAGCTCTGCCTGTCACTTGAACAAATACTCAACCATATTAGCAGAACTATAATTCTGCATTACTTTCAAGAGTAAAAACTAATCTTTAATTTATCTGTACAATGCTATTAGATTGGGTGGCATCACTGCCCTTGGAGAGGGGCGTGGAATTACATGATCTTTAAGGTCCCTTCCAACCCAATCCATTCTATGACTTTATAACACTGTAAATTCTTTCTTAACTCATCTTTTTTTGCTGTTTTAAAAAGTGCCCATTGCTACTGCATTTGCAGTACTTTAAAAGCCTTACATTTGGAATGAAAAGAAACTAGCTTTTGAGAACAATAAATATTGCTAGTGGAGAGAAAGCATGAGTACTGTACCCTGTCAAAGTGATTGAATGATGCTCTGAAGTCATTCATTTGTTCCTGGGTGATACCCTTAGCATCTCTTGTGAGGATCTGAGTCTCAACCTCATTGATAGTTCGAGCAATGGTGGTAAGTAGGAGCTCCCATCCAACACGGATGTGCTACGAGAGATAAAATACTGATTTATTAAAGAATCAAATATATTGTTCTAAGAGTATAAAAAGCATATTAAGAAAAAAATCAAAATATTTATGGAACAATTTTTCCATGCCAGAAACTGTATTATGACTGAGGATCATTAAAAATAAAAATGGCCTTCAGAAAAATATGGAACTGTTTTCTAAATGGGTAATTCCTCATTAAAAGTGAAAATAAATGAACATAAAACAAGTTTTATGAGATTATCAGAAACTCTGCCAAATTCCATCCTTTGTGGCAGTCTCTTCAGATCAGGGAAGAAGTTACATGGCAGAAGAGGGCAGAATAAGCTAACAAGTACAAAAGGGAGTAAATGGCTACCTCCATAGTATAGTTGGTGTGCTTGTTGTCAAACACCAGGGCTTCTTGTATAAGCTGATGATCTCCTTCCAATTTGTCAATGTTGTGTTTATAGTTAATGATATTGTGCTCATATTGCTTCAGCTGATTCATCTGGTCCTCCAAAGGCCCTGTCATTTCAATAGAACTGCGGGCAATTTCCTGCCAAAAGAAACAATGTCATCCCCCAGTCCTCAAAATTCAAGCTTCAGATTTGCTAATTTGACCAACATTTACTTAAATATGTTTTAATTTCATACTAAGAAGCAATAGTAATAAAACCTTCATACAGTGGAAATAAGAAATTTTACTGTAGAAAACACATTTCAAAAGAAATGTGGCACATTTGTATCTGGAATTAGTATCGAGACCCCAGTGATCCTGGTATCTTCTCTACAAAAAGCAGAAGCTAAACAGTAATTGTCTAGTGATTGATTTTACAAAGCTGAACCTCCTGCTCACCATCAAGGTACCACTTGTATAAGCTCCCACAGTTTTAAAAATCATCTTAACAGCTGCTAAATAGTTCAGGATCAAACAGCTGGTGAATTATCATGGACTTTGCTGTTTCCCTGTATATAAAGTAGAGATAAAAAATTATAAACCATTTCATTTGTCAGTTCTGCATGAAGGTCTGACACTCACCTCCATCTTGGTCTGGATCCATGGCCCAATGACATTGGCCTGAGCAGCAAACTGGCGACGCAGGCGCTCGTTGGCATGCTGGCGGGCTAACTCCTCTTGCAAGGATTGATCCCTCTGAGGCACCAGCTGCTTCACCTGTTACAGTGGGAAAACACTAAGTGTAAGTAGGCACAACTGAATAGTTTAAAAACAAATGGATCAAGTAAGTCTACAGTTATTATTTTTTGTTATTGGTCTGAAGGTTGATAACAGATGTACAAGCCAGAAACATGATCACTATTCTATTTACAAACTCTGTGCTAGCCTAAGAAATTGGTAACATGGTCTTGGGCAGCCTGACCAGAGACACTGACAGGGAGAGAGAAGAAATTCTCACCTGTGGCTAGATTTGACTTTGAGACAATTATTTAACTTGAACTGTTGTTAAAGCAGTTACTGCTTTTTGTCTGAAGCACAGGTGATTTTTCAATCTCTAAGTAACTGTTCTAAGAACAGTTGGCACAAAACATTTTATTTGAGCACAGCCATTACAACAGGATAACATGAGACATGTTCTGTTCATCATGAATATTTGAAGGTCTCTGATACATTGTGAATGCTTTTGTTTGGCTTACCCTTCTGAATTGCCCAGGGAGATTCTGACTGTAGTCCTTCTTGGTTTTTATGACCCATTGAGGGTGCATTCTTGTTCATCTAAGTTTATGTAATTCTACATTCATTTACTTTCAGCATATTACTTGTCTTGGTCCCTAATGAAAGTTTGTGTGATTGCTCTAGGAGCCCCTCTGTAATTCCTCCCCAGTAGTTTTCAATTGCCAATGCCAATTTCAGTCTAATAGGACAGAAAAGCTAGCTCTGAACTAGCCCCAACACATGCTTCTCTTGCCCTGCCAAAAAGCCAAAGAGGACATAGGTAATATTGAATGATAGGAGCAAGGGGTATTGTGAAACAAGCCTGGCAAACATAAGGGAGAGCATAAGGTACTGTAGAAAGTGAATAAGTGAATTCTGGCATTTGATAATCTAGAATAATTTACTGATTTATTGTAAAGTTCTCTAAATATTCTTAGTATTCCTAAACTAGAATACTATGTTCAATGTGCTTTATGTATTTAGCATACATTACCTTTTCCCACTTGCTACGAATCTCTTCCACAGTAACAGTGCTGTAAGGATTGGTAGCACTTATTCTCATGCTGTAACTCTGGATAACTTTTTCAACTTCATTCTGGATCGACAGTATGGCCTGTCTTTCACCATCTGCCTCTGGCAAAGTAGCTTTAAATTGATCATGTGCAGAGATTAAACTCTAAAATCAGAAACAGAGAGGGAAATCATGAAAACTTGCAAGTTTCTTCCATTATCTGGAAGATCTACCATAAGTAAGCACAGCTCCTCTCTCAGCCTCTCAAACACTCTGTCTGCACGTATCTGTAGATACAGGAAATAAAACATTTAGATATCTTCATGGTATGGCTCTCATTGACTTTATGAGGACCATCACCTCTTCCATGATCTCTGGAATATGCTTTCATACCACTGAAGAACCCCATTTACAACAGAGCAGATATGGTGTATCGCAAAGGAAACATCAAGACAGATATGCAGGTTTTTTCTTACCTGTGTTGTCTCCTGGAAGGAAAATCTTCCTTTCTTGATTTCCCTATGACTTTAAACCACAAAATAGACAACTATTTACCTGAATTTCCTCTATGCTGTGAACAATAAACATGTCCTGTAGGTCCTCCATAGCACCTTCCATCCAGTTGTTGAAAGGAGCAGCTCGTTTGGCAAACTCCAGGTGAAGCTGATCAATTGTTTCAAGCAATTTCTCCGTCCTCTGTATAGGTTGGGAAAGGTACATTCCCCTGTTACTAGGGCAAGATCTAGCTCTGTACACATACCCACCCATGCACAAAGCCATGCCTCATCTTTTCAAAAGCTATTAATTCACCAACAGGTTAAAAGGGGTGGATGTATACCTTCAAAGCATAACAAGTGAAATTACTTTCTCACTCTTGATATTTTAAGTATTTTTGTTATTGGAATCTATCTGCAAATGGATTTAAACTGGCTAATATTGATATCTTGTAAGTATGAAAAGGAAGTTAGACATGTTTTCCACCTTGGCATACATGTGTGTGACTTCCTCTTTTCTTAAGGAACAAGGTTTTGGAAAGTATCTCAGTGCTTTGGAATACTCGTTACCAAAAAATTAACATACTGCTCAACAGACAAGTGTGGAAGACTGCAAATTCAGATAAGTATGAAAAGCTAAGTAACCAATGGCTTTTGTTAGCCGTGCTGGAGATCAGATTCCCACAGAGTGGTGCTACAAACCACATGACATTTGTTGCTCCTTTAGAACTGTCCCTGGCAGCTGAGTACTGTCAAGTCTGCTCTGAGCAATCCAATGTGTTTGCAAATGAACCCACACCAAAATGAAATGGTGATGTGAGGACAGGATTTATTGCTGTTTGGATTCCTGCTCAATGGCACCATTTCCAGGTCTGAAATAAATGGTTCATTCCCCTCTCCTTGTCTCAGCTGAGCTGCTGATTGTTGTTATAAGGTTTACCTCCAATGCCTCTCTCCTTTTCTGAGTAAGTGTTCCCAGGCTGTCCCATTGGTCACATATCTTTTGGCATCTATCATTGACACTTGCAGCATCATGGTAGTCCAGTTCACTAAGAAAGAGTGAAGACAAAAGTCTGTGTGACTTTCTGAAAGACAGGAGCAGTTGCACTGTCCATAGTAATGCCCTCAGTAATTCCTCCCCTCTTTTTTGCAATATTTCTCCTCAAAGTAAGCAAGTGTTACAGTATAGGCATGTGTGATCTAGGCATCAGCATTTCAAGAAGCACAGCACAGGAACAGGATCAGTGTCCTCTGTTGTGAGAAAAATCAAGTATCTATCTGACACATCCAGGTATTAAAGACAATTAAAGTGTCCAAGTGTCTTTGTCTTGGCTATTCCTGTGGCACAAGCAATTTGTCCTCCTGAAGACCAGAATGCCTAGGTCTGGGTCTTTATCAAGTTTCTGAAGATTGGTAGAGTTTTAAATTAATATTGTTTTAAATAATCCAATGATCCTTTCTAGCCTTATATGCTCTGAAATTATTTTACTGAGAAACATACCTCAGATTGCATTCAAAGCATAATCTCTCTCACAGGCCTGACAAGACTAAAATGGGCTGCCCAGATCTGGGGCATAGAGAACAATTTTCATCTTCCTTTCCAGAAACTCCTCACAGATCTACACCCCAGAATTGGCTGGTTCAGAGAACAGGGATCTCCAGACCCACATATGCCACCAGCATGAATCAGTGCACCCACAAAGGATGCGTAAGTGGGTTTTCACCTGCTTGATAGGCTTATATGATCCTGAAAGAAAGCAATTTACTATTCCGCCTGAGATTAGAATAACTTTTTAAGGCTCTGTCCTGAAACCCTGCACTGAGTCTGCTTCAAAGTGAATTTTTGATCTCTGTGGCAGATGATACCCATCCATAAAACACTACATGTGTTTGACACTTTGGAAGTACACTTTTATTGGTGTATCACCGTCCACTGAATTTAGCTCTTGGCTGCTCCTTGAGGACACTTTGCCCAGTACTAAACATTGTGATGATGTGACACATGGCAATATGAAGCTAAGATTTACTTTGAGGCTTGAACAAGACAGTGAATGCAGGTAAAATTTGTTCCCTTTTTTTCAGTATTCTTCTCTAGGCAATTGGCAAGAGGAATGTACAGATCAGTCTGCCAGTAACACAGAGAATCACAGAAGACAAAATGAGAACAGAGGCAGCTTGCCTCTGTGAAGCCACAGGCCAGAAGCTAGAAGCTCTGTAGGACAGGAGCAGTGTTCTTGCTTCCTCTTCTAAACCCAGTCAGAGCAATCTGGTTTGGGATAAAGCTGAGAAGTATGTGAAGCATTCTGTTTAAAAGAGGCTTCAGATATGCTGCAATCAATTGACTATTGAAAATGAAGAATGATAAAACAGGTAAAAATAAAATGCCATAACAGAATGGGTCAGGTTGGAAGGGACCACAGTGGGTCATCTGGTCCAACCTCCCTGCTCAAGCAGGGCCATCCTAGACCACATGGCACAGGATTGCAAACAGATGGTTCTTGAGTATCTCCAGTGAGGGAGAATCCACAACCTCTCCAGGCAACTTGTTCCAGTGCTCCGTCACCTGCACAGTAAAGAAGCTCATCCTCATATTCAGATGGAACTACCTGTGCATCAGTTCCTGCCTGTTGTCTCTTGTCTTGCCATTGACACCACTGAGAAATGCCTGACTCCATCATATTGACACTCTCCCTTCAGATACTTATTGATGAGGCTCACTCTCAGTCATTTTTCTTGAGGCTGAACAGGACCATCTCCATCAGCCTAAGATTGATGCTCCAGCCCCTTAATCATCTCTGTTTCCCTCTGCTGGACCTGCTCCAGAAGCTCCATGTCCCTCTTGTATTGAGGAGCCTAGAACTGGATACAACACTCCAGCTACAGCCTCTCTAGGGCTGAGTAAAGAGGCAGCATCAGCTCCCTCAACCTGCTGGTAATGCTCTTCCATTGGTCTTCTTGGGCACAAGGGCACACTGCTGACTCAAGGACAGCTTGTTGTCCACCAGGATCCCCAGGTCCTTCTCTGCAGAGCTCCTTTCCAGCAGGTCATCCCCCAGCCTGTACTAGTCCTTGGGGTTACTCTTTTCCAGGTGCAGGACTCTGCATGTGCCTTTGTTGACTTTTAGAAGACTCCTTTCTGCTCATCAGGCATGTCTGCCTGTCAAGGCCCTTCTGAAGGGCTGCACAGCACTCTGGGATATCAGCCACTCCTCCCAGCTTTGTGTCATCAGCAAACTTGCACTCCACCCCTTCATCCAAGTCACTGATGAATAAAGTAAACAATACTGGGCCCAGTATTGAACCCTGGGGGACATCACTAGTGACAGGCATTCAAATGGACCCTGTGCCACTGATTACAACCTTCTGGCATCTGCCATTAAGCCAGTTCTCAATCCACCTCACTGTCCACTCATCCAGTTCACACCTCCTGAGTTTGCTTATGAGGATATTGTGAGAGGCAGTGTCAAAGGCCTTGCGGCAGTTGACGAAGACAATATCTACTGCTCTCCCTTCATCCATCCAGGTAGTTGTCCCATCATAGAAGGCAATCAGGTTGGTCAAGCATGATTTACCTTTAGTGAATCCATGCTGACTACTCCTGATCACCTTGTCTTCCATGTGGATGGAGATGGCCACCAGAATGAGGTGCTCCATCACCTTTCCTTCTTGCTCTTTTTGAAGACTGGGGTGGCATTTGCTTTCTTAGGGTCCTCTGACACCTCTCCTGATTGCCATGACCTTTCAAAGATGATCATGAGCAGCCCCCACTATGCTTTCCACCAGCACCCTCAGCGCTCATGGTGGCATCCTGTCAGGGCCCGTGGACTGGTGGATGTGAAGTTTGCCCAGCTGTTCTCTAACCCAATCCTCCTAAAAGTCTTAAAAAACCCAAAACCAACTCAAAATGGTGAAAGTAAATTGTTATATGTAAGGGGAAAGCTGCCAGCAAGTCATGCTATACAATGACTCCTTTAACTGGGAAACTCGCTTCCTCCTTTGGAGCAAGCCTTGTCATTAGTCTTCAAGGGAAAAACAAAAGCCATCTATCTGTTAAGAAATCTTAAGTCAGGAGCATGGAGTTTTGGATAAAAAAGGCTGAGATTTATTTTGCTGCTATGAATTTTTGGCTGAAAGTTGGCATTTTTTCATTATAGCTAATTGAGATTATTAGATGATGTTCCTGAGTGAGCAAATTTTGGTTTTGCTTCAGTGGATCACTTATCTCCTTTTACCAATTATTTTAAGGGCAGGTGCCCTTCCATGAAAGTGTGGGAGTGATTGTACTAGCTCTGGCCAAAGTCCTGGAAGGTAATGTGCCATGTTTCTCCACCAGCTCTGCCAGGGAGGTTCAATCATTCCCCATAAGATCTCTGTTATCCTATTTCTTTCAGGGTTATGGTCTGCAAAATATGTAGGATAATAATATTATCTTAACAACTTTTAAAAAGTGCACCCATGGGTCAAAAATCATAAGTTAGATTACCAAGTGGTATTATACAGTGTAGCTCCACTGCCTTTCTGGGCCTGCTGGTTTTATTTCAGGTAAGTGTATTATATGTATCAAAGACCATTTTCCTGCTCAAAGCAGGAGTAGAGGAAGAAATAACTCATAGGAGATTCATTACTTGGAAATAAAACACAGGCTTACATTCCTTGTCCTATTAATTTTTGTCTCACTCAACATTGAAGAGACTAGATTTCACATTTTGTAAAAGATTTTGCTTTGCAGTACACGAAGTGCTGCTGCACGTGTGTTACAGGCCTTCTAAGAGATCAGTTATTTCTATTTGTTTGGTCATTTGAAGTCTACAGCCATTGAAATTTAAAAATCATTAAGCTGTTCTGATAGATCTTACAAGTAATTCAATATTATCTGTCAAAAATTTAAAATTCAGTCAAATTTTGACCTGATCCAGAGAAGCACTTAAGTACAAGCTCACTTTAGGAGTAGTGATAGTGTCACAAAAATAACCTTCTGAGCAACATGCTTCAGCACTGCTTCAGAACAAGGCTCATGTTAACCATGCACGTAAGCACAATTTGAGCCCAGGTCTCCAGAAGCAAAAAGACTCTCCAAATCAGTGTTACAGACAGTGGTCTGCTTGGCTGAAAATAAGTTGCCATACTAGAAGTGATGGATATGCAAGAAACTGCATTCCAAAAATTTTACCCTGATGAGGGAAAACATTGAAATGACCCCACAAGATCATAAATTAATATGGCTTTTCATAGTACAGCTCACTCAAGTGAGCATTTGCTATGTCCTAAATGGCAAATCTCATTTTAGAAATGCCTGGCTTCTTTCAGATTTGTATTTAGCCCTATCCAAGCCCTGTCATGCCTCTTTGTCAAGGAGTACCTAAGTCTATACAGGCTGCAAACGTGACAATCTTACAGCAGCATCCTGGCCAGAAACACCTGTTTGCATTCATGCATAAATCCTTCATCTAAGCAGCACCAATCAACAAGCTTGTAGCAAATTTGACCTTAAGTACACAGTGGACTGAGCTGCTGCAGCGGAAAATACCAGAACAGACAGGAAACCGTAACTAGTAGAGTTCAAGGTCATATAGCAATTTTTCTTCTTTGAAATAGCAACATTAGGCAGCCAAGAGATTGACTAAAACAAAACATGGAGGTGTACAGACTTGGAAGTTAGACACAGATGGTGATGATTTCTGTAAGGTCCTGACCAGTGATTTTTTTAAAAACCACCACCACCACCAAAATAACAAAACAAAAACAAGAGAAAAATATCCACATCAAATGCAACGGGCCAATGTGCTTGCTCCCATCAGGTGCCATTGCACATTTCTTAGCATTCAGACATTCATACATTAAAAATATGAATGAATAAATTAGCATTTTGCTCCATAATTTCATTGTGTGAGGAATTACGTATAAATAATGAAAATCAATACTTAAATAGAAGCTGCCCATTTGCTTGCAGTCAATAATAAAACTTGATCTTTACGGCCTTTCATTCAATGTTCTCCAAGGCCATAAATCCAAACTGTACTACTGAGTCACAGTGAAAAATCAGGCACTGATAGCCCCATTGTATGGAGAAGCAGAGAAGTCAAGTTAGAGCATCTCAGAATGCAGTCCCTTTTCAGCACCTTTGCAGCCCAGGCCACAAATAACTTGTTTAACTTCACACAGCAAATTACTGAAACAACTGAGAAGAGACAATCCCAAAATAGCCAGGATACAGTGTTCACTGGCGTCACCAGAGGTAAAGGACAGAGGGTGCAAAACAGTGGTAAGCAGATGCTGTGCTATGTATACCACATTCCCAAAGTTTTTCATCACTTGTAAAGCTGAAGGTGAATTAACAATGATTAGGTGTTACAGAAACTTTCTTTAGTATAAAGAGAAACATATCTTGGGGCAATCCCAAGCCCAAATACAGGCTGGGCAGAGAAGGACTTGCGGGTGTTGGTTGACAAGCTCAACATGAGCCAGCAATGTGTGCTGGCAGCCCAGAAAGCCAACTGCATCCTGGGCTTCTTCAAAAGAAGTGTGGCCAGCAGGTCAAGGGAGGTGATTCTCCTCCTCTACCCCTCCTGGAGTATTGCATCCAGCACTGACGCCCGCAACATAAGGACATGAACCTGCTGGAGTGGGTCTGGGAGGAGGGCCACAAAGACAATCAGAGGGTTGGAGCATCTCTCCTATGAAGACAGTCTGAGAGAGGTTGGGGGCTATTCATCCTGGAGAAGAGAAGGTTCTGAGGAGACCTTATAGCAACTGTCCAGTACCTAAAGGAGACCTACAAGAGAGCTGGAGGGGATCTTTTTACAAGGACAAGGAGGAATGACTTTAAATAGAAAGAGAGTAGGTTTAGGTTGGATATTAGGCAGAAATTCTTTACTGCTAGGGTGGTGAGAGCACTGGAACTGGTTGTCCAGAGAAGCTGTGGATGCTCCATCCCTGGAAGTGTTCAAGACTCTAAGCAACACGGTCTAATGAAAGATGTCATTGCCCATGGCCAGGGGTGTGAGAACTAGATGATCTTTAAGGCCCTTTCCAACCCAAACATGATTCTATGAAATAACTCCACAACAGATACCAAGGTGTGCCGAAGGTTTCATGAGCTCACATAGTGAAATCTCCATTTTCTGTGTTTTTTAGATTTATTTCATATTAAAAAACACTGCTTAATCTGTCACTGTGCTTTTTCTCCTTTAAATATCTTGAAGACAGGATTTTTCTTCTAAATCCATTTGAATTAGACAGTTACTCTAAGTGCTGCTGCTATCAGGTATGAGCTACAATTTTAGACAAGACTCTGATTTTTAAATTGTTAATGAATATGGAGCTGTTTATCAGTCATGGTCCTTCTCAAAGTGAAAAGAGGGCGTGTTTTTAACACTTGTCTGATATGTATCTATTTTGCCCGCTCAAGGTGAGAAACTGAAACTTGGAGAGCTGAAGCCAAGGGCAGGAATCTGAGAATTTTGATCTTGGCTCCTGTTTCTACCACTACTGCACATTTGTTCCTGTTGGCTTTACAGATTTATACTGTGGGTAAAAAAGGAATTTACGTTAGTGCCACATTGCCAAGACCAGGAGTAACACCGATTTACCGTTCAAAACAACTGCACTTCATGGCAGAAGACGATAAAATCAAATATACTTAGCTTGGTGTACACACCAAGACAACTTTACCAGAATAAGGACTTCAGTATCTAACACTGCAGTCCTGTCAGTGTGGGCAGAGCTTTGCTTCACACAGGTGAATTAACAACCTCCCCACAAACCAAAGCAAGCTCTGCCAACAAGGACAGAGTTTAGCTCAACTAACTCGAACAACACTCAGGACTTTGCTACCCTAAAATGTCAGTCAGAAGCCTTGACTTTTCCCATCCCTGACCTATGTAGCTGATGTCAACAATATAGATGTAGCCTAAATATGATTCAAAATTGTTCTCAGCTTTGATTGTGCTTTCCATGGGCACAGTATGCTGGATGCTTGTTGGTCCTGTGGCTAAGTTGATGGAACTGCGGGTGAAAACTCTAGCTCTCCCATAGGAGAGCCTTATGTGTGCTTGATTTCTTGTGTGACCCTGATTAAGTTATTTAAGTTCCATATGCCCCACTGTTCTTTCTGCAAAATGGAGGCAATGGCACTTCCAAATATAATGCAAAGAGATTGTGAAAATAAGCATACTGGAGACAATTAAATCTTCAGGAAAGTCAGTGCATTACTCACTACTATAGAGATAATTTAGGGATGTGAAATCTTTTAAAGGACAAATATACCCGTGAAAACACTTGATCTGTAATTTGTGTAAGTGAAATTATTTTCTAAGTTAAACAACTCATAGCCAGTCCCTCTCAGTAGACCATATGAACTGAGAAATAAACACCTCCAGGATTCCCATCAACACAACAGACTCATTGGTAGAGCTAATGCTAAAAGATTACTGTTAAGTCAAGTTGAAAATGCTTGTTTTCAAATAATTTTGGTCAGTTGAATATCTATATTTGGTTGGGGGTAAGGGGGAGATGAGGGAAAGGTCTCAGTGACCAGCTCAGATAATATACTTATGAAGCTATCTCTGGAATTCTTACGTTGGTACCTATGACACTATCAAATTCATTGGAAAGAGTTTATCACAAAGTTAAATGTCAGCAGCTGCAAGCCTTTAAATGGAACATACTTCAGCTCCTGGGCAATGGCAGCGATCTGTTCCACCCTGTCCTGGTGAGCAGCCAAATCGCTCTCAAAAGCTTCATGTTTCCTTAACATGGCACGGACTTCTGTCAGAGTAGCAGATTCATAATCCTTCTGAAGTAAGGACTGCTCTTTGCCTGAAAGAGGAAATTTAAATATTATTCATTTTTACTAAATTATTTGTTAGAAAAATTCAAAACTAAATCAACTTTTTAAACTGAGGCATGGTAAAAATGGTGAGGTATGTGATGAAATCCCACCCCCAGTGAAAACAGCAGCAATTGTCAGCCCAACAATGTTAATTAGAAACACATATTTTTAAAGATCACTCGGTAATTTCTTGATTTTTGCATAGGCTGTTTAGATTGGTCTAAAATAGTGAGTCTAAAATAGTGAGCATTACACTGCTTGAAAAACTGGCATCAAAATGGTATTTTGGCAAAAACTGGATCTCTAAACCATTGTGATAAGTCTTTTGTAGAATAGACTTAGGAAAGCAGATATCACACTGCTATGCTCAGCTTCAGTCTTACTAATATCTGTTATTCTTTTCTGTGTTCTGCCTTCAGTACTTATTGACTTCAGCACTTTAAAAAGCCCAAACAAACCCACACCCTGAGATGTGTGACTGCCTTCTGTGACAAACACTGAATTTTAAGTGGAAAATGCCAACTTATTTACAAAAGGCTAGAGAAGCAAAGAGTAAATAGAAACTGAAATACTGCTCCTGAGTAGTTCCTGTGTTGGACCTGGGACAATCCATACAGACAGGCCCTACAGCTGCAGCTCATCACATGGCATTACACAGCTTTGAGTTCTAGAACCACAAGCAACTATTATTTCACTTGCTATGTGCCAGTCTATGTGAAGTTTTCTCTGCACATCAGCTATAACGTGTCACTATGAGTAGTTTATGCTCAGAAAATAGGCTCTCAGGGCTGATAAACACTGTAGTTTCCCTTCTAGTATATGCTTGGCAGCCATTTACAGCCTTGTATGCTTCCATCAACTCTGTTAGAGGGTGGACTCTGGTTCACTTTCACAGTGTGGAAAGAATCTAACTGGAAAAAGCCAGAAGCATGGCAGCAGCAGGAAGAGTTATCAGGGCAAACAATAGGACAAGAGAGCAGATTTCTATTTAATAGAAACTGAATGCCACTGTATGGTCCTATAGCTGTTACAATTATGTGTAAGGCTAGGTTACCATTAAAAACCAGGGCTACAAATGAGGTGTAATCCAGGGTTTGGAGCAAACCAGAAATGAGTCCATTACCATGTATTTTATGTGGACTACCCAAAACATCATGATGACCAAATAATAATCAGTTCAGGATAATTCTGTTAATAATTTCACCGTTAACCAACCAGTAGTGTCTCTGTGTTCCTGGTTGGATTGCTGGTGTACCAATATATAGAAGTACATTAGCAGTAGTGGCCTCTATTCAAATTCTGAATATTCCCATTAAGTTTGAGTCACTACCTCAAATATGGTTTTTACAGTTATTCCATTAGCAACATGCCAACAAGTTGGGATCGTGACTACTGTCAACAAAACCTGACATTTTATCTGTTATTATTTGAGGTTTCTAAAATTGTCCAAACTGCTTATGAGTAAGATCCTGGTTGGCAAATACTCAGCACTGACAGTTCAACTTTGAACATGAAAACATTAAAAATGTTAAAAGCCATCTCTGCTCACCATATGCCCACTGTTCATGAGTGGAAGCCTTCTGCCTAAATTTCTCAGCCAAGTGTTCAAGTCTTTCCAGTCGTCGTATTTCATTCAGCAGCCACTCTTCATAGCCTTTCTCAGCTTGTTCAAGTCTCTGCCAAGCGCCGGCAATATCCTGCAAAGAGAGAGGGGAGAGAGGGGATGAAACTGTAATCTCTTTTTACCTAAATTTACGGGTTTTTGATTCATTCACAATTTGGCTTCAAAATGAGATGTTTTTATGTCCAGATTTTGTAAAATCACAGAATCATAGAAAATGTTGTCAGGCAGCTCAGGAAGCCTTTCAGTTCGCACGCCTGCTCCTAATAGTGCCTCATATTCAGGTGGGTTCATGAAAGGAGCCCCTATCCACATCCAAGCATAGCTACATATTCAAGTCTTCACAACATATTGCCTTTGTCTCCCAGTTTACAATGTGTGTGTTCTTTTATGACATACCTATCTGTGATCAAATTAAAGTGCTTTGCTTTCACAATTTGACAATAGCAAAATAATCAGTATCAACAGGATTTGATGAATATTTTATCTGGAATACGTATTCATTTCACTTTCTGTGGTGCACAAAGTTTTGTGAGTTTCCTCAAAAACTCAAAGGCATAAGTAGGAGATAGAGGTAACAGGGCCCTTGTTTTCTGCATATGGGGAGTGGACAATGGCCCTTTTCAGCTAGTATAGTCATTTGTTCATGAAATCTGAGCAACTAAAACACAACAGTAGAATAAAGTACAGAAATGGGTTTGCTATATTCTACAGGAAATGTTTTGACCTGCAGTCAAATCACAGTATTTATCAGCATATACGAATTCACGGTACTGACTATTCTTATCTTCACAGACGAAAGAAAACAACAGAACAGAATTTTTGAAAGTTGAAAAAAGCAGGAGCATATATTGAGCCATGTCTGTTTCTGTAAGCCTGATGACTAAAATGTCAGTGAAACCACTGTGAGTTTTGCTTAAATAAACAATATTTGCTCAGAGAGAAGTATTGATAACACTCCCAGAGGAAGCTCTGTCTCATCTTGCATCTCAAGACAATTTGCTACAGGGGAAAGCCTTCAAAGAGGCAGGAGCATGCTTAAGAGAAAGCAAGATTCTAGAATTAAAGGGAATGTGTAAAAAGAGTGGTTTAGTATTGAAAAAGTGCAACAAAATGATGTTTCTGAGGATTACGTAAAATGGCCCTTCAGTCCTTCACACTGATATTTTTGGGAGATCGTTGATGAAGCGAACAGAATATTGATGCCTCCTGTACTTACTGAAACCATTTTCCCCTCTGATGGCATGAAAGCTGGTCGATTGCTGATTCTCAGTTTTGTCTGCAGGGTGTTGAAATTGATCTCCAGCTGGCATTTCTCTTGGACTTTGGGAGGTTTGTGTTTGCGGCGGTAGTCCCGGAAATCCTCTAATTTCTTCTGCATAGCCTGCATTGTTTTTTCTGGGGTCCTGTTTTCCAGCCAAGGAATTGTCCGGCGAATCCACTCTAAAAGCTTTCAAACCAACACAAACAATTCAAACAAAGTCAATGGAAAAGCAACCAAACCAAAAGATTATATTGAATGCACAATTCTTAATTCAGTTTTTTCCATTTTAATATTGATTTGTTGGTACCAAAGCCTTAATGGCAAGTAAGCACAAGATTTTCAAAGCTGAATAGTACTTTTAATGACTAATTTGCTCAGATATTCTGGGTATTTCTAGAAATACCCTCATTTTCAGAAAGATGAACACACATGTAAGGTGTCTCTAGATAATTACTCAAAATCTGAGTAGCCCAAAACCACTTGCCACTTTCAAAGGCCTTGGTCTTGATGCCTCAGATAGTCAATGTTATGGGATCAGGACAGAAATCAGCCAAGTAACTCAGGCCATATAAGAATCTTCACTCAGAAGTACATTAGTGCCAATGTAGACACAGAGAATAGCACTATGGTCTCAGTATGCTTTTGCAAGTTATGCATAAAGAACAAGAGAGCTCTCACTTGTGCACTATACATCTGTAGTCCTGACTCAACAGATTTGCCATTTGCCAAGAAAGAACAGGAGGAGCACAGTGTGCCCCCTTCTTCATTTATCTGCTGTTTGTGTTCACTGGTGAATTGTGAGACTGAGTGACTTGATGAAGGTCATACAGGAAGTCTATGGCAAAGGAGTAACCTGAACCTTGGCAGCTTCGGCAACTGTGCCTTTTAGCCTGGCACTGTGAGATTTACCCTCATAGTGTCTCCTCTTTGCTGTCTTGCAGGGAGTGCTTGAATCTTTCAGCTTTCAGTATTTCATGAACATAATTATCACCACAGTACAGATACAGGGTCTTTACCTCACTTGCTAGTCTCTCATACTCTTCCATCAACCTCTCATTTTCCTGATTCACAGCAAGCACCTTACAGATCCGGTTAGCTGCAGTCTCAGCCTGTAACACACAGTAAATAAACAGGACATATTCATAAACACGTTCTGAGAAAGGTGCAGGCTTGGAGAAAGAGAGAGAACACAGCTGCTGCAAATAAAAAATCACATTGCTTTATAGTTGACGATTTATGCTCTCAGTTTACTTAGATATTCATTTCCCCTCTTTCTGCAGTCATGGATTCCAATGGCCTGAATAAGGCACAGACCAGCACAGAAGTCACCTTGTTGTACAATGAAGCCTTATCATACAAGGGGGAATTTCACACAGCCTTTATAGTTGTCTACTAAATCTTTTCTTTTCCATGATGACTTAGGCAATTCTTAAAGATATCCTATTATTTCTTTTCAATCACACCAAAAAAGTATTACATTTGTTAGCCACACTGGAAAGACACCATTTGTGGTTCAGGAGTCTCAGACCACTCTATATCTGCACATTATATGTGCATATACCCTTGAGCATATATGCAGCTGAACCACTGACAGCAAATCTTTTCATGCCTCTTGACAAATTTATACGTGAAGGCATAGTGTAGCTCTGCCATATTTAAAATTCACATTAGTAGTTTGACATCACAGAGCTATCCTTCCATACAAATGTGACTCTGGAGTATAACTAATCAAATAAATATCTGTGTAGACTCCTGTGTTACAGAGTATTTGGAATTCCCCTTTGCATGAATAGCAAAACCTTCTTACCCAGAAGTGAGAGGATGCAACAGCATAGTTGTGCTGTGATAGGTGACCTACCAGACAGGAAAGGAAATTAAATCCTGAGGCTGGAGGAAAAATATCAACTACTATAAGGGTTCATTATTATTTTTTTTTCCACATAAGTTGGGTTGTAGGCTAGAAATGTACGAAGCAGAAGACTGGGAAATGACACACTTATAAGTGAGAATCCCATCCTGTATGACAGGTCTGCTGCTGATGTTCATGCCTTTTGTACTAGTACTTTGATCCACAAATAATTCTGTGGGCTTCAGTGGGAACAAGGGACAAATACTGTGTTGGATGTCTTCTGTGCCCTTCTGCATCTTTAGACATCTTTGAAAATCTAGCCCTAAATTACTACTCAACATGAGTAAGTCAAGAATAGTCCCAAATCTCCAAAAGTGAAACATTCTTTTATGCAGCAAATGTATAAGATGCTGTAGCAACAAGCAACAACTCCATTTCACAGTATCTTCAAATACAGTTTTTCTGAAAGAGTCTTTATAATCATCAAATAAAGACTCAAAATCACAAACAGGAATGTCCACTGGAATTAAAGAAGTTAACTTGCTACACAACATATAACTAAAACAAGTTCAAGAGTTGGTTAAAATCAAGTATTAGTGCTCAAGTAATACTTGCAACTGTTAATAAAAACCACATGGGACTAAATTAGTTTGGTTTTTTAATAAACTAGTGGAAATGTGAAACAACCAGTCAAAACCACAGCAACCTGAAGGGACAGTTGATTAATACCTGCTCTGCTCCAGCAAAAGCATGGTAGAAGCAGGACACATATGTCATGATAGCTCTCTCATCGGGTTTGGGAGTGTTCACAATATCTACAAGAGGGGGGAGAAATTGAAACAAAACAAAACAAAAAAAGAATCGAGGAGTAGAAAACAGGGTGAATAAATAAATGCACAATATCGTGTCATTCTGACTGTTTTCCTGTCCATAGCTCTGTATTCTAGAAACTCTACAAAGCTGTAACAAATTTAGTGTTAGATTGACAGGTGCTGACAGAATCAAATGTGTACTAAAAATTCAATGTAAGCTCTTAAAAAGAGAAATACTGTTTTTTTAATAGGCCTGATCCTGAAGTATTGTCACAGGGGGAATGACCTTAATTTTACCAGGTCTGTTTGCTTAAGAACTGGCATACACATGTCTAGTGACTTAGAATGTGGGGGGTTTTTCGACCAAGACGTAGGAAAGACAGACTACCTCTCAATCCGGAGAGATGTTCTCTGGAAGTTGCATGTGGATTAGTTATAACCTTAGCACTATGTATCAGTATTCTTTATATTACTAATACCTGAAGTATGTCCAACTCTGAACTGCCTTGCCTTTTAAAATTTTCCTTCTTTTCTTTAGGACATGATTCCAGATCTTGTCTGAGATGTCTGTGTATGTTTCTGTCTCTGTTTTGCATGGTAGCATCATTTTATCTTGCTCTTTGTACTTACCATTAATCATTTAACAATTTAAAAACAATCCTGAAAGCATAAGAGAAGGGTTTATTGTCTGAGCATGTGTTATGATGATTTTGACATCTGTGGCAGAAATAATATCCAGCAGAGAAGAAAGGTGGCATTCTGCTATTAAAATTGTATCTTCACTATGAGCTCATTTTCACCTTGCATTTTTAATGGTGCTTCAAATGAATGCACACGAGTTCAGATAAAGAGAATATTGTCCTCTATCCCATTCAGTAACCAGCTGTCAAAAGCCTACTGGATATTATTAGTAAATATACAGAAAGATGAGACAGAAAGGTTTGTTTCTATGGAACAAATGGATAGACTACTACTTGTTCTACTAAGACAGTGGCTCACAGAGAAAATCAGGCAGCAGGAAATGAGCTCATCTCTAAGATGCTGTTCTAGTAACTAGTGAGGAAAAGATCAGAAAAGGAAAAAATTGCTGAAAGAAACAAGACAGAAGGTGAAGGATGAGATCTGATCCATCTACAATCTCACCTTCTGAGCACCAGCAAATGCATGGTAGTAACAGGAAACATAAGTCATAATGGCTCTTTCATCAGGTCTGGCAGTGTTTACTACATCTGTGTAGAGAGAAGAGGGTTAACTGCTCAGAAATCCCCACAAGGTACTTCCACCTGATTATGCTGATGGTGCCACCTCAGTGCTGTAAGGATTCCAAATAAATACACCATTATTCAGGTTGCATCTGTTTACTGTTATCAGTGCAAAGCCACATAAGCTTTAGGAATCAGTAAATGTAAAAGATATAACTCTCCCTGAAATGGCAAAACATCTGAAGGCTGAGACTGTACAGAAGGGTATTGCTACCTTCTGGTTTGTGGAAGCTTCCAAGCAGATGGCATGGCTGGCAGATCTACTGGGTTCAGCTTCACTGCCACTCCAAAGCAACTTCATCTAAATCACTGGAATTATTCTAAGCACAGCCACTGACTGTCACAAAACAGAAATGCATAGTGTGTATCAGCACAGGGTCCCTATGGCTGACAGGGTATTGACATATATTGGAAACCCATAGAACTCCTACAGTCCAGAAATACATTTTGTGCTAAAAAATAGCTTGGACAGTAACAGTTTTGCAATCCTTGTGCCGGCCTGTCTTTTAGTTAATAGCATTTATCACAGGAGAGTTTGGCTTGACTGGCTGATAGCTTTGTCCCTATTATTGCAAGAAAGAGTGAAAATATGAAGTGGGTGCAATCAAAGTATGGGTACATGGATAAAAATGGACCTTTTCATTTCTTAACAGAGAAAAGGAGAAAAAGGTATGTTTACACCAATTATGGCTGAGTAATGACTGTTAGTGCAAGCTGCAAGGATTCCTGTCAGTGTAAGGAGTGGGACAATAATGACATGAAAAGACCCAGGAATGAGGTGGCAATTTCTAATGTTAACAGTGAGATTGCTAAATTCAGGAGCAATGTATTTACTGATTTTACATCTACATTACACAGCTGTGAACAAAACTTCACAAAGCTTCCACTGAGAGCACAGTGGAAGTAAAAAGAGTAAAAAGTGACAGCGAATATTTAGAGGGTATTAGAAGAAATATTATTTCATTTCCTCCTCCCCTGCCAAGAGGAGAATAGTAAGATAAGGGCTAGAATGTGCAGAAAATCTGGTGAAGAAAATAAAAGTTTTTTTACATTGACTATAAAGAGAAAAAAATGAAGAATGGAGAATGATAGTAAGAGGTCCTCAGTGGTAAGGAGGTAGAACTTCTCTGTTTATTCCTTGCACAATATTTCAGAGCAAATTAAGTGGTGCTTAAAACAGGAATTGCAATTCAAAAGATGAAAACAATTTGTTTTGCAGCATGAAAGTGAAACCAAGAACCCTCTTCAATGAAGAGGTTACAACCTAGATTTTCCAAAACATCCTGCCTAACTTTCCTACCAAAGACTTCAAGAGGAGTAGACACAGTCAGTTTGAGTGCTCTGGATAATTCCCAGGTCATCACTGCTCTACAGACAAGCCGCCAGAGCAGTCTCCATTCTTGGTGGAGAATGGTTTGAACTACTCTAGGCAAATGCCAGTATTTTGGCAGCATTTTTTTGCCTGGAGTACATAAGTTATGCTGAAGAAATTCAGGAAACTCTAAAGGTTATTGTAGACACACAAGCTCTTTGTTAAAACTATCACTGCAAAAAGTTTACAACTAAAATAAACCAAAAAATATGCTTCCCTCATCCTACCTCTCTTTCAGAGGAGGCATGGGTTAGTATATTTTGAAAGTTTTGTACTTCTATTTCTATTTCTGGCCATCTCACTTAAACATTTAAAAAAGTGAATATGCTTTATGCTGCTAACAGTTGTATTTCCCTTTATTAGAATTATATTTTCATTTTGTAAAGGCAAGGATTAACTTTTGATCCTGCATTTTACCTCAACTCTCATCACAGTGGGGCCATGTGCTGAGGTTAGGGTCCAATGTACTATTATAAATGCAAACAATAACAAACAGTAAGTAATGAGGCAAAAAGTGAGTGAAAGTATCTGATCATGGGGGGAACACGAAGGAAAATATTGTTTGAAATCAGTGCAGGTTGCTACAATATGATTCATGTGGAAGGAATGTTGACAACTTGCCAAATTAAAAAAAAAGAACAAAAGAAATCTTACTGTGTCCTTCTTATGAGAACAAAAACTTCAGTAAGATATAACTCACCTTCTGCATCCAGCATCTTTGGGATATCCAAGTGCTTTTCAGCAATTTCCATGGCAAGGTTGATATTTCCTATGGGGTCATCCTGCATTAAAGAAGAAAATACAATAAGTCAAAGGTAGAAGTTTTTCTCTGAAGCAAGACTACAGTAGGTACACTAAAACTTATTTGGTTTTTCCACACGGTAAATTAGAGTCATAACTATTGTTCTTCAAAAAGCAGAGTCTCGGTATAAGAACTTTTGGTCTATCTGTTGCTATACTTTCAAAAGCAAACTTTAATAAGCTGTTATCTACCACTAGGACTCTTCTGCAAATATATTCTGGAGGGGAACATAGATAACATATGTGGTGTACACTCATAATTCTGAATTAAGTACAGCAGCAATACATACAATAAAGGCCAGTAAAGCTCCAGCAGGCTAAACTAAACAATTCACCACAAAGTTAGTCCTGCCACTTTTATACCCACTACAGTGTATTACAGGGATATGAGTTCTACTGACTTCTCTTGGTCAAGTGCATGCATGAGAAGAAGCAAGCACAGACAGAATAGTTCTTCAGAAGGAGCAAAACTTGCCAGTTTTGGCTTGCACACAAAAGTCTGTAATGCCTCTAGAAACTGAATTTTAGAGCTGTGGAAATTCAAGCACTTTTTTTTTTTTTTTGAGATTTTGGGTTTTAAAGGAAAGAGAAAGGAAACAGAGAGCACAGTTCAGATAGACAGCACACATTTCATGTCTTCCACTACAGACAGTTGCTGACAATGGAAGAGTATGTCAGACTAGGGCTGCCATTAAGGTAGCTCTCCCATATCAGCTTGGAGGGGAAACACCCTATGTGAAACAGCAGTTCATGCCATTAATGTTATTATTATTTTCACATATTTGCAAACTGCTAAATGATCATAGCCGTTCTGAACAAAGCCTATGTCTACAGAGAGAAGCTGGGAAAACAGGACACAGAAAAGCAAAGTGAAAAATATAGTAAATCTAAGTGAGACCTATTGACTAGGTTAAAACACCTGGATTATGAATGAGTGATGAGTAGCTCCTATTTGTGGGCTAAGTCCATGAGTAAATAGTGCTCCACTGGTAAAGGATTTCTTTAAAATCACAGCAGCTTCTGAATAATTGGAGATCTCCATCACCCATCCTTTTAAACAAAACTACAAGCCACAGTAACTAAAAATCTCTGCTACAGCTAAAGAAATACCTGATCTAACTTGTCATAGTCAAGAAGACCAGGCCTGTGTCTATGGATAAGGGCGTTGAAAGCAAGGCCATCTTTCCAGCTACAAGTTCACACAAAACACATCGGTGAGAAAAGGAAAGGACAGCATGCAGGAGATAAGAAATCAAGAAACAAGACACCAAGACAGCTGTTAATGTAACCAAAATGAGCAGTCAATCAAACACAGCCAAGTCAGAAAAGCAAGATCTATTTTAGGATTTTTTTTCTGCATGTGCTTTACATGCCACAGCTCAGCCTCAGTTTGAAACCTGACCTGTTCTTATTTTGGAAACCTCAAAGAGAGAAAAAGTAATGTTGAAGCAGACTGCTTATGTTCTGTTCCTTTTTCTCAGCACTCATCTATGGGGTGGTTATACTGTGAAGTTCTTTAGTACTGTGTACCACTTTTCAAAGCACAAATTCAATCAAACTAACTTCTGTTTCTGTCCTGCATAATAAGCACATGTTCACAGAGACAGGTATCTTAGTCATTCCATTAGTCTGTTTATCTGTAGGAAAGGTTGCATATAGAATTTGAGAACAAGCTGGTATAGATGGATTATACTTTGCCCTGCAGTTCAGGTCTGCAGTTATCTTAACAGCTGCCTAAATTAAAACCTTATGTATTGAGTACTAAGTTCATTTAATTTTCAGCACTGCATGCCTTGGGGACGCTGGCATAAATTGAACCTATATAGAAAGCAGACTAAGTTTTAAAATAATTTCCCTTAATTCATTTATCTTTTCCTTCATAAAAGACTTGCTAATTACAGCTGATTCCACTAGTAAAATCGATTTGTAATGAAAGGGCATGGAATGGGAAATACAGCTGATGATTTACCAGTCTCTCTCATCAATGTAAAGTTGTACTCAACAGATTAAAACCATGATTAAGTTTTCTGTTGCACTGGTGTTTACACGAGACCTCGAGATGCATTCATTCCAGAGAGCAGAAAATGGTATGTATATCTTGAGAGCCAACATGAAACAGCAACATTCCACTTTCTTTCTAGGTTTTAGTCTTCAGCAGTAATACCAAAAAATTCTGACATTATTTCTTGTTCCTCATTCCTCTCTCTCAATCCTAAAGTGGCTGCTATCCTTCAGAAAACATGCATTTTGCCATGAGTAGCACAATATAATAAAATAGTTTTGCAATCCCCATGAGGTACTACCTAAGGAAATTAGGATATTACTTTTGTTTCCACTTGTCTGGAAGTATAGGTAAAAGTATAATATAAGAATCGGTGAATATTTTCTATATAAGACTAATAACTTACTGCATACTTCTAATTACCATGAGTAGTATTTGTTCTAGGGAATCTTATGATTAATCACCCTGTCATTGTTTACCGCTCTGCAACGTACAGTCATTTATACCAGACACAAAACAGGATAGACTGTACAATACAACCAGTGGTAAATGTATAATTCCAATGTATTTGATTTAACATCCACACTGGGCTGTGTAAAAGACCTCATCAACTGCCCAGCAGCTGAGGACCAGATTATTTGCAAGCAAATGCTGAAGTCATTGTAATGGGAAGAAAAAAAGGACACAAGCCAGTCAGGAGGTCCTCTCCCCCATGTCACTGGATTTTTTTGGAAGGACCTTAGAAAGTCAGTCAGAATTAGTATGCACTTCTCAGCCTGTCTTTTAGAAAACATGCTAAGCAAACCAGAAGCAAGCCAAATCACTGCAGGACAGCATGCTGTACCACCCAGACTGATGACCTTATTTAGCTTGGAGTAGTCAATAAGATCAGGTCGGTGTCTGTGGATAAGTGCACATAATCCAAGGCCATCTTTCCAGCTTTACAACAAAAAAATAAAATGGAAAAGCATTAGTTAATAACGTCATTTTACAGTTTGATCCTTGCTCAAGGCTTAAAATCAAGCAGGAATTCTGTCAAATCCTGACACTTATGTTCTGTCAACGCTCATCCCTCTGAGCTGGTCTGTACTCCTCTTACTGTAGTACACATCTTACTCTACAATTCATACACACTTAAGGACTCCATCTACTTTCTAGGCAGTGCCTATTTTTTGCAATAGTCCCTGACTTCAATTCCTTAACTCATATAGTGTTCTAGGATAGCTCAAGTGTTTAGCTCATTCATCAATGAAAGTGCATCATCTCTCATTACAATTACAGTGTATTTGTGAAAAAAATAAAAGAGCAAACCAGCAATTACTTGAGTCTGCTGAAGCAATTGGCTTCTTCGGTGTCAGTTATTTCTGAGAATTTTAATGGCACAACCATGTTGTGCTCATAGAAGTAAAAAGTCATAAATCAGCTTAGTTTATTTAAAACACTTCACAGGTATGAGAGCTTTGATCTGAGTTCTTACACTTCATCATGACTTCAGGCCTGCTACTTTTTGAGGCAAGAATAGGCAATGAATGGAGCTACACATAACATCTGTTTGGAAAGATTATGAGAGGTTCCTTTCAGCCAGAGGCAATTGTTCTGAAAGGCACTTTATGTAAACATTTTATGCAATCACAGGGACTGTGGGTTTGAGGTCTTGTTCTGTGCAGTAATTGTGTGTTCCCAAACACTTAAGACTGTTAAAATCCCTGTCACTGAAAAGCCTTGGTAGGCCCTTCAAATAACAGAACCATTTCCAACAAAAATATAAGACAATCAAATAGAATATACCTACATTGTATAATATATAATCATCCAGAAGGTAAAACTGAATCAAACTGAACACCAAGCTAAGAAATCTACTTTTTTTTTCTCAAAAGGCATAGGCTAAAATGATCTGGACATCCCACTGGAAAGTAGTCCTCTATGAGCTGATCCACCCAAACATTAATCAAGGTAGTTTTGTTCAAGATGTTTTCCCCATACCATGTATCAGAGCAGTATATGTACATATACACACTAGGATTCTGATACTGTAATGTACAGTACAGCCTGGGTCCATATAAAGCTCTACTGAAATATACCACTGTATATTCTAGGAAAGTAACACATAACAAATTTCAGATCTCTGAAAGGCAATACAGGGACTCTAAATCAAACAGATTCTTTTTATCTGGGAATGCATGCAGGAACTGTATCTTCTCTGTCACTGCACATGCTTTAGGTACTGCACATTAAGTATTAATTCAAAACACCAAAACACTAATACAGAACTCTTGTTTTGAATACTCTAAGGATTTTGTGGAAGGAAAGATCACATGGATAAACAGTGCAAATGGCAAGTCATGTAGTTTAATGAGGTAGGTCACTGGCACAGCTTTAGGAACCAGCCCAGTGAAATCCCCAAACCAGGCAGCCTGTACATGGCCTGGAACTCCCATTCCAGCCCTTAATGAAAACACAGAAACAAAAAGCTGGAGCTTCACTAAATTTTCCAGCTTAGATAATGATCCTATTCTGAAAATGAATGTGTTTAAAGTGCTGCTGTTGTGTATGTACTAAGTGCATTTTTTGCATTACAAAATAATAAAGACTGATTCATCATAATGAAATATTTGCATGCTCAGCAATACATTTAGAATGTATTTTTGCCAGAACAGTGTCTCTGTGGCTCTCTACAGTGGCTCTCATTTGAAAGCAGTCAGCTGCCACTATGCTGCAGTACTCAGCAATTCCCCTAGACTAAGGACCTCTAGTAATGTAATATGGTCATTCTGTATGTAGCAGGAATTTTCATCTTTTAAATAGCAACTATGGAAGTCATAGTGAATAATGCCAAAGGCTAACCAAAATAAGACTCTGAAGACAGAGCATGAGAATTTGAAAAAAGTATAGTTAACAGCAAAAAGCAAAATTTTCCTGACAAATATATAACTGTGGGAAAAATTTGACGTAAAATTTTTTATATTGCTTCTACCTTTGAAATAATGGAAGTTTACCTAAGATGGAAGTTCTGAATGTTCACATTTCTGTAAGGAGCAGTTTTTCTTTGACACCACAGCAGCAGCCCTTCTTTGGCAGAGGTCTCTGTAAAAGACACAAGGGAGTGAAAAAAAAAGAAAAATGTAAAAAGTGCTCAAGCAATTAATTTCTTGTCATCTTAAATGCAGTCAGTCACCTGAAACTGATTGGATAAACCAACATTCAATCCTA
This sequence comes from Acanthisitta chloris, assembly GCF_000695815.1. Lineage (NCBI taxonomy): Eukaryota > Metazoa > Chordata > Aves > Passeriformes > Acanthisittidae > Acanthisitta > Acanthisitta chloris. Next base: position 12,068 of record NW_008657380.1, on the reverse strand, counting down.
AAGGATACTCATATAAACAGACCTCTGGGGCTCCATTAGAACATTAGCTCAGACCAGAGCCTCAGCCTGCACAAAAATTCTGGGATATTAGAAGCCTAAGGAATTAGATTGGTTGGACAGCAGCTGTATATTTGGAATATACAGAAATACCCAATACAAATATAATACAACTAGACATAATTGGTGTCTACATGAAATATGCCTGTAGTCTCAGTCCATTTGCTTGCAGGGAGGTATAAGTGCTGAAGAAATACCTCATTATCTGAACCCTATGGGCATCAGAATGCATTAAAAAAGGCCAGAAATTATTAAATAGACCATTAGGTCCTCATTTAATGACTCACAAATTATGGGCAGGACAGTATGCAGAGCTTGCATTGATTCTGCTTTTGTTGAAAATTGAGATTAGTTTCTACAGCTCTAGACTTTTCACAGCATAGACTTGATTTAAAAAGTACTGTAACTACAAAATCCTTTTTGGAGCCAGTTACCAAGTGAAAAAAAGTTCTGAAGCAGTGTAGGGGGGGAAGTGATAGAAGATGTATATAATCATAAAACGTTTCTTTGTAAAGAATGTGAGAAATGGACAGGACTACAAAAGTATGTTGAAAATAGGACCGACCGCAAACAGTACTGCACAGTTTCAGGCCACTGAAGCTCAGAAACATAGGCATGTTTCAATCTCTGTAACTGAGAAACATGATCAGACATTCTTCATTTAGAAAGCTGCTTTGAGGTCTCTGTCAGGATGAGAAGAGTAATTAATTTTTCCCTCCAGAAATTATTTTTGCCACCAGGTAGAGCACTTGCAGTATCATATTCTGTGAAAAAAAAAACTTTTAAAACACTCCCCTCACTTGTGCACAATTCATATAAAAATGTCTTTAAAAGAAATTCCTTCATTGTGTAAGATGATTTCATTACTATTACCTTCCACTGAAATATCCTGAATAGCAAAGCGAAGGATGATAGTCCAGATCATACCCAGTGTCATTTTCACATTGCCGTCCACGATTTCTAAGGTGGAAAATAGATATAGTAGTAGTATTTAGAATGTATTTTCAATTTTGTCTTATTTTAATCATATATTTCTACAAATAATATATTGTATCTAATAAATTAATAATATTTCTACCACAATTTGTTATCTACACAGAGTTCAACTGGGTTCATTTTTCAACAAGCTTGTGCTTGTGCTACACTGGCAATAGGACTGAAGATTACTGAGGTTAAGGTCACTTCAGCCCTTCCAGGCTTCTCTTCAGGTAGTTGTAACAGGCTGACTTTTTATAGAGAGCATGAGGGGAAATATGGAAAGTTTGAACAATATCAGCCTTTCTGTTTTCAAAGACAAAGAAACTGAAAAATACGGTCTTACCCCAAATTCTAAGAAACTACAGGACATTGTAAAAAAATCCAGTGCTATTTTTATAATAAAATGGTACTCAGAAATTCCCCTCTACTACTTAGATATGTTTGAGAATTTCCTATAGTGCCAGCACAGACTAGGTATGGAGAATAGCTCAAGAGACACAGCACCTCCTGAGACTAAGCAGATTCCTGCCAAGCTGTTCAGAAACACAAGGTTGTAATGTCTTTCAGCTCTGATGCATACACACATTTATGTAGCTTTAATATAAATGGGATTGTTTACCTCTGGTGTCTCAATTAGTTTTAAAACTGCTTGAGACTCTCTGTAACACAGGGCACTCAGAAGGTGCATTCTCCAACCCTTCTCACCTGTACAAGGGAATCCCTGCCACCAGCCAGGTCAGAATCCAGTGCTCCTACATTGTAAGTGATATCACTTAAACTTCTCAATGCCAAAAAATGTACTGCCAGACCACTTGAGTGCAGTGGTAATGTTAAATCAGTCTGGAAAGCAACTCAGGAGACTCAGAAAAACATAGTGAGACTATAAGGATGGTCCAGCACTAGAGAGGGAGGAGGTAGGACAATGAGAGGTGGGAACTGCAGACTGACTTTCCAGTCACACCTCACACCAAAAGAGCAGTGGAGCAGGGAAGGCACCAGCTGCTCCCCTACTTGACAGTCACCTCCAGCCTTTCTTAAAAAGTGGAACAGCTGTGGCTGCCTGAGGGCCCACTGGTGTTCTGGGGAAGGAGCAGGAAGAACTTGCAGCAGGAGGAATTTAACATCAAATGCCAATAGAAGTACCAGCAGAAAATGCAGACGCTCTGCTACTTAAAAGTTGCCTGAATCCAGAGGCAACTTTTACAGAACAAAGCAGCTGCTGTCTCCAAGACTTGAGACACATGTTAAATTGCAGCAGGACGTGGTACAAGCTGTCATTTGAACCTATGGAATTAACAGATGTGATAGGAGATATGTCACCCATGACTAGTCTATGCTTACATTGTTAGTGTGATAATTCAAGTTTATATACGAATTGCAATTATCCGCTTGCCCCTTTGGATCCTACACTAATATTGCAGAATTCTTGCCTCACTCTGCCTGCTGTCTATGCATTATGATTACATTATTGCCCTGAAAGACCTCAGGTCTCTTCATATCTCAAAACTAAACTCTTTCAGACAAAAAAACCCAACCCAAATGGCAATGAGGGCATGTAGCTACTTCTCCTTCCTCCCTCCTCCTTGGCCAAGTACTTCACTATATTTTGATCAGATGTGTGATATGTAAAGACAAATTTCTTCACATGTAAAATAAATGAATTTAAATACTCAGGAGACATTGCTGATTGTCAGGCAATCAATTTCTGGATTTGCATAATCACTACATCGTTGTTTTGATTTACATATCTCTATGTACACACTGGCAGAATGAAAGAGCAAGAGAGAGAATTTTCTATGTTGTGCCTCAGGAGAATTTTCAAGTGATTTGCCAGCTTTGGTTTCTCATTATCTATGCAGGCATAAAATACAAAACAGACTCCCGTAAAAGACAAGGAAGAAAACCAAAGTTGCTAAAAAGTTGAAAGCATCAATGATAAAAAAGTACTGATTCATTCCTATCATTTTGTTCTACACGTCAACAGAAGTCTTCATTCACTCCTTCACACTGCCTGTTTGCCCTGGGAGGAATATAGTTCCTACACCTCACAAAAACAAAGTTACAACTTTCCGGGGATGAAGACAGGAAAGGAGAAAAAGGAAAGGGAATGGGAAACAATAAAAACTGTCTAGGGGAAAAGTTAAGCAAAGCAGTATGGCAGTCCTGGAGGAAAGGGATACTATCTAGAGAGACCCTGACACACTTGAGAGGTGGGCTGATGACAACCTCATGAAGGTCAACAACTGGGTTGTGGCAATCCCAGGCACAGCTACAGGTTGGGTGGAGAAGTAATTGAGACCAGCAATGAGGAGAGAGACTTGGGCGTGATGATGGATAAGGAGCTCACCATGAGCCAGCAGTGTGTGCTTGCAGTCCAGAAAGCCAACTGAACTCTGGGCTGCATCAAAAGGAGTGTGGCCAGCAAGGTGATTCTCCCCTTCTACTCTGCTCTTATGACACCCTACCTTGAATACTGCATGTAGTTCTGGTGCCCTCAGCATAAGAAGGACGTGGAACTGTTGGAGCAAGTCCAGAGGAGGCCACAAGGCTGATAAGAGGACTGGAGCACCTCCCCTATGAAGACAGGATGAGGAAGTTGGGGCTGTTCAGCCTGAAGAAGAGAAGGTTGCATGGAGACCTCGTAACAGCCTTCTAGTATCTTAAGGGGCTACAGGGGAGCCGAAGAGGGACTCATTGTCAAGAACTGCAGTGATAGGACAAGGGATAATGGATTCAAATTAGAGGGGAAATTTAGGTTAGATACTAGGAAAAAGTTTTTTATTGTGAGAGTGGTTAGACACTGGCACAAGTTGCCCAGGGAGGTAGTGGATGCCCCAACCCTGGCAGTGTTCAAAGTCAGGTTGGATACAGCCTTGAGCAACCTGGTGTAGCGGGAGGTGTCCCTGCCCATGGCACAGGGGGTTGGGACAAGATGATCTATAAGGTCCATTCCAACCCCTTAACATTCTATGATTCTATAATAATTTCTCAAAGATTTCATTTTCCTTTTTTTTCAAATTCTGCTATGGGTTTTTGGTTTTTTTAGGATTTTTTTATTCAACCTTCTTGTAGCAGATTCACAGATCATTTTGTCTTTTAACATTTTTCACACTCCCCAGAAAAGCAATACAGATGCGTTTCCAATTAACAGGATACTTATCTTTTTGTTGTTCTCAATATCTAGTTGATTTCATTCAGGATGCAATTACCTTGCAAATGGAATTCTACGCTTTTCTAAAACTCAAGGGAAAACTTCTAACTACTGGACTTTGAATGGCTCATAAGGACTATTTGCACAGTTTTTCTTTACCTTCTTGACTCTCTAGTCTCATTTCATGACCAGTGGAGAGAAAAACTCTTCTACAAGACAGATTGGAGTAGGTAAATTTGGCTTCTGCTCAGAATCACAGTTAAAGGTGATCAGCTTTCTCTTCTCCAAAGACTGGCCAAAGAAGTCAAGCTCAGACTAATAATGATGACTTTAAAGAATATTCCTGTCCCCTTAAAATACTAAGTTTATCTTTGTACTGATGTCCCACAGGAATCACAGTTTAGTCTTTGTTTTGAGACTCCATTTTAAATGCCAGTTGTTCCCCTTGGGCCTACATGCTCTTCACCATCCAGCATGTCAGATAATAGAACATGATCTTCAGCAGATTTAAATACAAAACTTTCATGCTTTGGAAATTAAAAAGTATTCCAAGCATCCATGTAACTCAAAGAATGCCAAAACAGATGGGTGCAGGCAAGCCCACATGCCCCATGCTCACACAGTGGCAGTGAGTTAAGGGGTTATGGACTTTGATAACAATACAAGGCTAAGGAGACTGTGCTGTGCCTCTTTGCTGGCATTCACTCCTACCAACTATAACTACTGCCCTGTTGAAAAATGAAAAATAAAATAAAATTAAAGAGGTGAAGTATGTTTTAAAACCAGATCAGATTGCTGATCCAGTCTCCAGCATAGCTACAGCAACAGTTGTCAGCCCAAGTGACAGGGCAGGGCTGTGCAGTGTGGGAGCAAGTATGCAGGACCAGAGGGCACAGGGGCTCTTTAAAAACATACTGGTGCCAGAGGTCCCACACTGTGAAACCATACCCTGTCAGATGTGATATTGCATGCTGCATCAGCACCACACTGTGCCTGCGATAACAAATTTAGTAGAAGGCATGTAGCAAACTTAACTGGGCACTAAGCAGAGTGTCAGAGCTGGCTTTCTGTTCAGCCTGTTTAGAGTAGGAGTGGAAGGCACATGAATCTATCTGCTCCCACCCACATGGATGTAATCTAACGTGGGCATCAAGCCATACTTGACATAGTGCAATGTCTTACAATGACAGGTTCCTCTCCGCATCTAAGCCATGACAGTTGCAGTGGATTTTTGTCCCATGCTTCCATTCAGGAATTTAAAATGTTTTGGTTTGGTTTTTGGTTTTTTAATGCTAACAAATTAATTTTTGCTTCTAATCCCTCCATTTTACAGATTGAGAATTCCAGAAACAGGGAATAAAAGCCAAAAAACATCACCTTAATCTCTTGGGTTACTAGCTATGGCCTGCTGTTACATGCAGGAATAAATACTGAGTGCATGGACAGTCACCTTGCAGCAAGTCTCTGAAAAGTTAGAAGAGGCTACTGCCCCTTGTTCCTGCCTCTCTCCCAAAGGGAATTATCACATAGCACCTAAATAACAGAGCATCTAAATTCATGCCAGTTGCTGCCAAGGAGAACAGTAAGGTTGGTTTAAATGTTCTCAATGTCTGATCTGAGCTATCCCAGATGCTTTGCCTTAAGGTGATACAGAAAGTGCTCAAGTGCTGCTCCCTGGCCTGAGCACCCTGGTAGTAATGAGCAGCAATAAGCAGGGCAAAGTGAGGGAGATGGGAATGCAGATGACTGGCTTGCTCCTTTCAAGAGCAAATATAAGCTGATCTATTTTGTTTAAAATATTCCAGCCTTGTGCAAACTGTGATCAGAGAGAACAAGCATCCTGTCAGCAAGATACTCCTTTTGCTACACTCTTGGTATTGGTCAGGAAGCCTCAGAGTCCCCAGCCTGACATGACAGAAATTATCATTCATTTGCTTCATGCTCTGTACTCTCAGTATTTCTGCACCAGCTATCAAACAGGCTTCTGTATTCTTCATTTTCAGTTCACACATAAATTGTCTCTTCAGTACCCTCTGCTGTCTATTCAATGCCATGTCACTCTCAGAAGAACCTTAACTGCAGAGGTTTAAGGTAGCAGCAAATTTTTCCAGCCCATTTCATTTAGCTGAGCAAAGGGCCCAGTGCCCCAACTGTCTGTACAGTCACAGAGGGACATGCCTGTATGTGGAGGGAGCCAGGCACCTCTGAAATGCAGTAGAGATCCTCTGAGCTATGAAGTGCCTTTGGGAATTTCCCATTTCTCTCCACTGATGATATATTCCCCCAAAGAGGCCTCTGTTATGTGCCTAAAGACAGACAGTAAGGACTTGGACTCAGGTCACCCAGTTCATCTCAAATAAATAAGGGTGAGTTCACATAAATGCTTTGCCCAGAGAACCCATTTTTTTGTATTTTTGAGTTCTAGATCTAGAAATTGAACACATTTGATGAAAAATACTTGAGGAACCAAGTGGGCTAGGTCAAACCATTGTGGAATCAATGGATACTGACAGATCTCTCCATTACGTCTACAGATACCTCTATCCCACATAATGAATCTTCTGTTCCAGCCACAATTACACTAAACTCCCTGAGATCAAGATTTGGAAGCCAGAATAAGGATATCTATCAGCCTGGAGAAATCAAGAAACAGGAAGAAGAGGCTCATAAATCAATCTAGAAAGACCTAGCAACATGGATAGAATACAGAAGAGTTTCTCATCATGATACTGAGGTTACAGCCAAAATTTTGCTCTAAGGATATGTTAGAGGCTGTCCTCAGAAAGAACATCATTGAGCCTATGGAATCAAAAATAGTTGGATATCATGCTAGACACATCATTCTTTGTATGGTATTGGCTATGTAAAGCATTCAAGTATCTCCAAGGATCATCTAGTTCTGGACAGACCTTTGTCCCTGTTAAAAAATCTGTTGAATCTCTAGGGAAGCAGAGGTTTACCTGCAGTGAGAACCTGCCTTCTTTAGCTTAGTCGACATATATCAGCATCTAGCTAGCCAACCACATGTTTGTATTTTGCTATCTGAACAACAGAACAATAAAAAAGTAATAACTTTAGTAAATAGCATCCTGCTCCACTTTCTTCATATGTTCATTCTCTCCCCAGCTACCATAGTTTCTTTTGATCACTCCCTTAACTCTACATCTAAATTCTAGAAACACAGCTGCAGTCTCATAATAAAATGGGAGTAGGTCCCAGTCACTCGGTAGTGATGTCAGCCTTTGTCTTGTCTGAATAACACTTCCTAAAGGTAAAAAATTATCCCAGATTAGATAGAGCACACCCTAGAATCCAACCTGATTTCTAAAGGAGTTCCTTATTTTTATTAATGTATAGGAAAAACATTGTATAGGAATGTCCTAATGTATAGGAAAGTTCTGAAGGAAAAAAACCATTATCTGAACACCTACTGAAACACAGACAATCCAATTTTACCTTGGAGATAAACTAATCTTAGAGCCCATTTTTACCCCTATCCCTCTCCTGTTGTCCACAAATTGCCACCTCTTGTCCTTTCACAGGTATAGGTCAGTAATCAACATTAAGGGATTATTGAGGCACCCATGTATAGAGAACAGTCCACGTAATGTGGCCAAGAGTCTCCGTCAGACTTCTTTGCAATGTGAGAGCCTAGGATCTATGTAAGGTGGACTGTCAAGCTCTGTCACATACCTTCTGCACCAATTGACACAAGTTTCACTCCTTTGCTGGCAATATAATCCAGAGCTTTGTTGACATTAGCAATTTTATGGAAGCGCATCTTCCCTCGGTCTGGTTTCGGTAGTCTCTCTCCTGCAGAACAATAAATTTAATGTGTTTATTGTTATAGACACCTTGCTACAGACACACAAGTGATTAGAAATCAAGACTGAATGCGCCCTGAATGCTGTCTAAAAGTTTGCAGCTATTTTAACGGGTATATTTCTGTAAAAATGTCAAATGTATGTCAAAATGTCAAATTTTCAGGGTTTGAACAAACCCTGAAAATTTAAAGGTTGAAGCATCTGTCTTAGGACTTTCTGACATAGTAGCAAAATTAGAGCAGCATTTCTATGCTTGCCCTAAATATGTGCATGCTTCCTACTACTCAACTTCTGGTTCATTGCTACTGTCTGTGTTAGAGTAGTCAAATATTAAGAAGGCAGAATGTTCTCAGGGCTCATCATCCTTACCTGCCTGACTACCAAGAGAGGCTGGACTCTATCCAGGAGACCAGCAATAGCATCCTTCCACATCTGGCCAAGAACAATGGCTTTTAAAAACCTCACCCAGCACAGCAGAGCAGCTCATTTCAGAGCACAGGCTGATGTGTTTGAACAAACTTATCTATTCAAATGATCACACAGAAGAAAAATTTCTGATAATTTGACCTCCTTTACATGAAGAGGGATCATTTGAAAATCTTCTTTCTGCACTGAATCTCCAGCAAAAATGTAAACTATCTTTTCCATAAAGACATGTTAAAAATCTTTTGCCCTTTTTCACCTTTACTGTGTGTCTAACTTGAGCTATTTGCTTCCCATTCAGGGGCATTCTGTACCGTGGGGACTGCCTCTCTGAATAACACATAACAAAGGTGACATAGTGAGTTTACATCAGCCAAAAAAAGTTCTTGGATGTTCCACTCCTCTGAAAAATGTGACCTTATATTGTGACTAAATACTGATGTAGTTTTGCTTTCAGCACTCGCTTTTGAAAGCATTGGTCTATTCAAAACAGTCATTAAAAGCAAAGCAAGATTTTTATACTAAAAGCAGAATAAAATGAATTTGTAACTGAAGTGTAAAGGCTTTTCAATTGTTAGGGGCTAAGACAAGGTACTCATTGTTTTCAGTTTGTCCAACAACATTGTGATGTCAATGATACCCCAATATACCGTGATAGCCACAAACACAAAACAGAACATTTTGGAGACAGGGGACAAGCAGAGCTTATTTTACCTCCCTTTTGCTTTACAATGTGTTTGATTTCTCACTTTTCAGTCTGTTTAGAGTTTGTGTTCACTGCTTTGAATTGTTAAAAATTTTTGTTCTTTTAAGAGCGTTTCAGTTAACATACGGTAAATACATAGAAAACTTCATTTTAGCCAACCTGAGATAACTTCCAAGAGGAGCATCAGTTTGAGGCCATTTCTGAAGTCCTCCTCAATGTTCTCAATCTGTGTGCCTGCTTTCCTGAGGTGGGAATTGCACCAGGCTGTAAACGTCTGTAACAGTAATTAAAAAAGCAACTTATCAACAAGGCATTTTCCCAGAAAGCTGCTAAGCCATCAGAGTAAATACTGCATCTGAGATTTCCACTACTGGCTCAGAAATTTGTATGTGCAACTCCCATTCATTTTATACATATCACTGAGTTGAAATTTGTTATTCCAGATATTATGAAGATTCAAAGAATTTCGTGATTAGAAGCAATTTTGTGCTAGATTCTGCTCATAAATGCCTCCCTAGGTAAAAGATCTACACATAAAGGCAAAATTTGTCTCTTAATTATTACTACACTATGAGCACATAATTATATGTTGGGACTTATCTCTTACACATTGTTTCTGAAAAGAAAGATTGATAAGGTATAAAGGAAGTTGTGTGGCAGTAAAATGTAGGCAATACCAAGCAAAGATGCACAAATTTCTTCTGCCTGAATTCATGCCACAATAGACAGTTCTTATACTGTTTATTTTATACAGATTGTCTATGCCAGGGACAAGTAACGTGTTTCTCATAGGCAGGAAGTGGTGAGAACACTCTTCAGGCTGAAGTAACTGAACAGAGACTTTATACAGCAAGGATACCAGCAAAACTGCATCTGCTCCTACTTGTAACTACAGTGAGAAACAGAATGCTTTTTGAAAACACAGACAATGAGAATGGATTTTAAAAGTTTAGAACAATTTGAGTACAGAAGTTCTACATTCAGACCCTACACATATGCCCTACTTTACTGAGAGGCTTATTTTTAAAACTGTATTATATTGGTTTCAGAAAACTACCACAAGAAGAACACAAATGCAGATACTTAAGTTTGAAGGGTAAAAGTGATCACGAAAGCAACCATGAATTCTTCTGTCCATGGATAATAATCAAGTCTGCTTTTACTTGCGAAGATGAAAAGCAGAACTAACTCCATTGATCTGCAGAGGTCATATACATGTTATCTTTGGTATGAATGAAATCAAAAGATGGGCTACTATAAAATTTAGTAGTTCAGATTAGTCTGTGTTCAAGTATCCCTTGCCTCTTAGCCTTCTGACAAAATCTCCTTGTTTTTCAGTGTCTGTTAAGATACACAAAGCAAGTTAGTATTTACTAGGTACATTACCAGGTATTTAACTCTAGGTATATGACAAGGCCACATATTTTGATAAGTTAGACTTCAGCTACCTAAAGTTGCCAAATATTTGGAATTCCCTTTCTTTTGCTATTTCAAATTACAGTAGTTTTAAAAACATTTAATGTAAATAGTTTATAAAAATAAAATACATCCAAAATCCCAATTGCCAATGTGAAATTTCCTTTGGCCTTCTTTATTCTTGCCTGTTTCTTTAGACTATTTCATTTTTGATCTCTCAAAAAAAGAATAAAAAAGGTCAGTAGATGAAGACAAAAATTTTGCCTGGAACTGAGTCTTGAAAATTCTAGACAGATTCCATACATTAAGAAGACATGCACTTAATTTTTCCAAATGGTCGATTCTTAAAAATCTAACTTTTTGTTAAAGAATAACATTTTGGCTATTGTTGGGTTTGACTCAATTTATGTGAAGACTTGATGTGCAGCTTGCTGGGGCTCTTAGTGCTCCTACAGTGACAAGGAACAGCTTGCTAAACCCTAGTTTTATCAACTTCTCCTATTGAATTGAAAGGAAGCAAGAAGTGCTACTGATACAGCAGAGCTGTGCTGTGAAAACCTAATTCTAGGCCCAGAGAAAGGAGGAAAGTATTGGAAGTGGTTTTGGGCAGGGGGCCTGTAGACCTGCAGAGGATGAATTGCAGGTAGAGACATAAGATGGACATTCTGTGTGCAGATGGGAATAAGTATGGCTGCAGCTGAAGCATCTCTGCAAAATTCATAAAGGGGTGTTAGCTTGAAAAATAGTCATTCACAAAGGTAAAACTTCCTCATTTGAAGGTAACTAGTTTTTCTGAGTACATGAGAGACCTGACACCAGAGTGTACCAATAATCACAACAGAGATACGAGGCACCTCTACCCTGAGGCCACGACATGTTGGAGCATTAGGATGGCATTCAGTTTGGAAAGTTATAGGGTTAGGATCTAGTTTATAAGACTAATTTGTCTGCCTCAAGCAGAATCTTGTTCTAGTGATACGTATCTAAAAAGGCTTAGCACCACATTAAGTCATTTGCAAACACTAAAAATTGTTACAAGCATCTTGGAAGGAATAATGTTATGGTAATACAGAAAAAACAGCTGAAAGCACTCAAGGGTAAATGCACATGAACTCTGCATGGCAATTTGGCAATATTAGAAAGCTGAACCAGTAAATGAATGAGGCTTTCACGAATTAAGCTTAAGTGAAGGACATGTGCTTATCTGCAGATGCTATTGCAGTTTGTAGAAGTGTTCCAAGCACACCATACTAAACTCAGAGAGGAACTTGGAGAAAAGCCTTAGCCATTTCCATCTCTTCTTTGAGACATTTATGGTGAATGTTCTGACCTTGTACCACTCAAGTCAATGAGTTTTCCTTATTTTTAATTTAATCAACAGTTTAATAGCAAAAAACCACCAGTTGATAAGTCTTAATATACTAATCTGATTCCTACTGTAAAGACAGCTACTTCTCAGTTTCTTAAGAAAGGGAACCTGGCACTTTTTAGCTCTTATAAATAAGTACATATA
>NW_008657379.1:26731-40994 GCF_000695815.1 Acanthisitta chloris | reverse complement strand
CTGCAGCCCGAAGCTGCCCGTGGGGCGTGGGACAGCTGAGCCCTCGCCCGGGCTGGGCAGCACCATCCCTGCCCGGCGCTGAGCAGCAACAGGCAGCGCCCGGGATGATTCACGCGCTGTTGGGCAGCAGAGACTGGGCTCTCAGACCCAGTGTGGAAACCAAGAGGCCCAGTGGGATGTGGCGTCTCCCTTCCTTGCCATGCTGATTTCTTTTCCTTGGGATTCTGCCTGGCTGTCCCGCAAGAGGTTTCCTTTCTGGCTGCTGCTTCCCCTTTGCAGGGAGGAAGAGTAGGTGTCTGCTCCTGCTGCTTGAAAATGGACTTTGAAGGCAGAAATACTTTTGAGTGACAGCTTATAGCCACAGTAGATCCAGCTTCCCTTGCTGTTCACAGATGGATCTTAAGTGTTTCTCTGGGAAGCTCTGACCCAACCCAGCTCTGTCAATAGGGGACTGGCCTGCTGGGCAGTGCTCAGGAAGGAGAATCACCATCTGTGCACAGGTATCTTTCTTGCTCTTCCTGTCCGCTCTTTGAATGGGTATCACTAAACAGCAAAATTAATCCCTGTCAAGGACGAAGTTCACATGTGAGCTCACAAACCACAGCAGCAAGACAGCGATTAAAGTTTCTGTCTAATTCTAGGAGATCAAGCTTGTAATAGCTAGAGAATGAGCTTTAAGCTGCTTTACATATTCCTTCGTATGTAAGATCATTAAAGCATCTGTGGTTATTGTACCTCATGGGAGAAGGAGCCTTGCTGGAGGTGTTATTTGCTGTGGAATTCAGTGGCTACAGACATGTGCCATGTGACAGGGTGCTAACCTTTATTCAGTGTGACCCCACACATTTGACTAAACCACTTTTCCTGGCCCCAATCTCTTACCTGCTCTCCTGTGTCACATATTTATTATAGGAGTAATAGCTCTTCCGGCTTAATAGGCTTCCTTGATGCAAACCTTGAGCTGTTGACAATGGCTGCCTCAGACATTTTGGTATCCTTAACTCATGGGTGATAAAAGATGAATAAAGCTGTCAATATCTTATTGATTATGTGATTGAGATGTACGCTGATTGCCCTTCTGGCGTTGTTTCTTCCATTCTCTTTCTTTGCTGGGGGTTTGGGTGAGGGTGGGAAGAGGAACCATACCTACAAACCAGCACTGAACATGCAGTCTGTCGGCACAATCTGCTCCCACCCACCACATCTGTGTGAGAAACACAACTCTTGGCAAAAATATATGTCAAGTCTCAAGCTCTGCATCTTTCAAGTGTTAAACTATGGTGTCTCTGACTTTGAGGCCCCAACGGTTTTCTTCCTGATGTGTTCTTGCCTGGTTAGGAGGGAGGAGGAGTTGGGTAGAAAATCTGCCAGGTTCACATAGTGATTGGATAAAGCCACACTTGTGAGCTTGTGATTTGGGTACCAAGTGGGACCTGAGAGATGGGGGTTTAACTCCAGCTCCAGTACAAATTCCTCATTGCATTTAGCAAAAATACTTGCCAAAGCTAGGCAGGACAATCAGATGGGCTGAAGAGTTTGTTGTTGGTATGACTGACTGCTTGAGCTTTGGGAACGCACTCAACTTGCACAGAAAGAGCATAATGTGTATCTTTACCAAGAGCATCGATGTAAAAATGCTTCTCTGCAATCCGATCCAAACCAATACAGAATGGGAAATGCTTGCAAAAGATCACTGAAAAAGATCTATATGCACGTGGCATTAATTTCCATTCCTTAAACGCAGATGTCTGAGCAGAAAAGCCACATAAGTGCCTCTGAATAAGAGAGCGTTGGAGTGCTCCCACAGAGCTGTCTGAGCTCCAGTGCCTCGCAGTCAGCTGGGGAGCAGAGTGCCACAAACAGCTGGGCAAGCACAGGAGCAAGCCCCGGGAGAGGGAGCAGGAGCGAAGATGCTGCAGTGCACAACTGCAGTGAGGGAGTGATTATACTCATCTCAGAACAGGCTGAGTTTGAAATGGAAATGAGGAGGAGATTTCCCTGCTACACTACCCGGCAGCTACAGCAGACGCTGCTCTAAGACAACAGGGAAGCAGGCAGCACGCTGTGGGGACTTTTGTTTCACCATTCTTCAGCTCATCTCAGGGCTCTCATTTAATTGTTACTCAAGAAGTTTCATCCAAGAATGAAACATTAACAAAAAACTCCTTCTACCTTCACATCTTGACATTGATGTTGAGGTCTCCCTGCATGTGGAGACTTCAGCTTGTGTACTCAAAGCAGAGCAAATTAGCAGTTCTTTACACAAGTCTCATCCTTATGGGCTTGGAAACAAAATCCCTCCTGCAATGCAATGTAAAGAGCTCCAGAGCCAGGAATTCAAAAGGCCTCACATCTGAGCTGCAGTAAGTACACTGCTTCACAGAATCACAGAATCCCAGAATGGTTTGGGTTGGAAGGGACCTTAAAGATCAATCTAGTTCCAACCCCCTGCCATGGGCAGGGATGCCACTCACTACATCAGGTTGCTCAAAGCCCCATCAGGTATGTCTAAGAATGCCTCAGGTTATAGCAGCTAGTCAACCCAAAATTCCCATGAGGAAACCAAACCCACCTTCACTGACTTCAGTTCTCCCCTGAACCTTCAAAACTTCCAAACACACAACTTCCAGGCAAGGATCACTGTAGACATCTCACAAACTTTTTCCTCTGCCAAAAGAGAAGTTTGATTTGCTGTATCATTATCCTGCAGCTCAACTTAGGGATATTTTCCCTTCTTTTCTATGACTTTAGGAAACTCCTGGCTTTCTCAGGAAGGACATGCATCTTCTGATGGCACCTGAAAAAGACAAAAAATAAAAACCTCAGGTCTCTGTTTTAGTCATGACAGAGTTACTTAATCAAATGCTTGCCCAGGAATACCTCGAGTCTCTTATGCATAGAAAAATGTTCTGAATTTTATACTGCAATGATTTTACTTCAGCACTTCCCATCCATGGAGCTGAATACAGGTGTCATTACTCCCATTTTGCCAGACAGTTGGAGTGAGGCAGCTGCTGTTTGACCACTGGCACTGTCTGGAAGTAGATCAGGTAGTATGACCTGTCTTTACATCTTTCACATACACACAGATACAAACAGAGATACACACAGTAAGGCAAAAGGCATTTCTGAGTTACTTCTCAATAAAATGCATTTCATCACTGTAGCATCCACTACACACACTGAACTCCAATCTTTGGATTAATATTCAGGGGTAAACATCAGTCTGGATCTACATCCACAATATACATGCCTGTACCCTTCATCCACTGAAAGAATAAGATAGTATTTTTATGCAGCAATCACCTCCAAAAAATACTACTTTCCAAGATAAAAGTCAAGTAAAATATATTAACTGCACTATTTCTTCTTTAAAATATATTTCTTCATATTACTTCTCTAGAGGAAAACACAGAATATCTTTTCTGACTCCCTCATGTTCCCTTTCCAAAGCATCTGAGAGATCAAACTTGAATAGTTTAAATATGAATTAAAAAAATGAACTTAAAAATTGAGATTCACATTGCTTAATATTCTGTTTGGACATATTTATACCAGCAGCAATACTGTAGTCATCCATGCAGGAAACAAAAACAATACCCATATCTTCAGTCACAAATAAACTAATTTATAAAATCAGCTATTTCCAGACTAGAGTTTATATTCTACTCATAAAAATAGAAGGATGGTAGCTTGAGGGGAATTCGTACTTAAAACTGACTTAACAATAAATTAGTGCAAAACATACATAATGTGTGTAGGGCTGTTTTACAGAAATAAAGATGCAAAATTCAGCCAAGGAATTATTTGCTGTGAATTATTCACTTAGTCCTGTCGGTTCCTGAACCTTTATGAAGGTTCTGTGGAAAGCAGGGAAAAAAAACAAAATCAAGAGCATGCAAAGCAAAACAGCATCAAAAGTCAAAGAAGTCTCCAAGGGAGACAAACTTCAATGCCAGAGTCGGGTAAACAAATGGAATTATTTACAATATAACATTATCATTTGCCATGATATTTTATTCATTATTTAATCACACACAGTCTCCCTGGCAGCCTGCGGTAGGCCACAGGGCCATTTTGTTCCCTCTTCCACCCACCATGTCTGTGTAGACATGACACAGTTTATTGAACATTCGTACACATCACACAAGATGCTACCTCCTGCCTCTTTAAAACAGACTCATTTCCTTCACCTGCTCATGGGGCTACACAGATCTCAAGGCTGCAAGATACCAGTAGATGAAAATGGACTCAAGATCATATTTCCCATAATTAGTCCTTAGTTTTGCTGTCTGTTGCTATTTTTGTTATGCTTTCACATTGAAGGTGTCCAATATTCAAGCTAAATTTCAAGAATCTCATTATTTCCTTCACAATTTGCATAACCACGTGTCAATTGAGTGCTAAACTTAAGCACCTCTTCCCTTAATCCCCTAATTCCCAGGGGCTCAGAGCGGGAACAGGATGGGCTGCTCTGCTCTGCAATGGAAATCAGCCAGAGGCAGATACCGCCAGGATTAACGTAATCCAACTGCTACAACTATTCAATTTGGAGACTAAGGATGATAAAACCTATTTTCTTAGTCAATCAATCATTGTGATCGACTTGCAAATAAAAAATCAGTGAAAGTTAATGAAAGCAGCAGAATTATGTAAAATGACACTGCTGAGAAGGCCTCGCCTTAGAGATATCCTGGCCTTGCTGTGAAGGGAAGTCAACAAATTATAAGAATCCTTATAATTAAGAGCTTATCAAAGCACTTTATCCCATCAAGCACTACCTTACAGAGACCAGGTATTACTTTTCTTAACACTTAAGGAAATTAAGAGCAATGAGGATGCTTGAAACATCACAAGGCACTCGGAGCGAGCCAGGAGCGGAAGGTGACACACTGCTGTACATCCTAACTGATTAAGGAGGTTACCCAGGGAAACAGGAGAAAAAGAGTCATTGCTGGCTGAAACTGATCCCTGATCTGCTGTCACTGACACTTCCATCTGTGAGCAAATCCCAACCACAAGACTTCTGAGCTTCTTTCCTCACTACTTCTGCAGTTAGCACGATCCCACCACCAGCCCTAGGAGAACAATTACATGCTCTGTCTCCTTCCCTTCCTGTTGGATTGTCTCAAATAATAAAGGTGTTTGCAAATATTGTCTCACTGCAAACAAGGACCTTCAGATGGTGATTGCTGCAAATGAGGATTTTGCACTGGAAGAGTGAACAAACCTCACTAACAAATGCAAACCTACAGGCTGTGAACAATCCTCTGTTGCGTTACAGGGCATGTCATACTCAGTTTGACTTCCCTTGCCAAACTCATTTGATCCCAGTGCTCTGTGCAGCCTAATGACAACAGGATTGGCTTCATTTACTGTAGGTGATTTCTTAATAGCTGATTCACATTCCTCTAATAACCCATCCCCACCTTCCTCACCCAAGGTGTACATGTAGCCATGTGAGGCTTTAACACAGACTTTGACACTGACAAATGCCTCTTTTTGATCACCTGAGGTTGTGTGAATCTATCACATACACATCAAAATCAAACACAACATAAGGGAAGCATTAATTAAACCATATCAAACACAGACTTGACAAGGCTATGATTTAAGTATAAAACTGCCTGAAGAATTGTGATTCAATATTTTACTTCGTAACCCACTTTTTATATCATTGTACAGAACTGAAAAAAGGGAATGCTTTCCCCCTCCACCCCCTTCATCTGCTTTATTTTATCTTTCAACTCAAGCTGGCAAGTCTGTCTCAGCATCACCCATGAAAAAAAGGTGACATAAATTGCTCTGAGAGTTGAAAGAGAAGAAGAGCTTGTAAACAAGTTACCTATTCTCATACCCTGTTCCCTGAATCCAAAGACACAAAAAGCAGCATGTCTTGCAGATGCAGTTTCTTATTCCTCAGGTCCAAGTCTGAGGATTGCTCCATGTGACACTTATTCCCTGAAATTCTTTACAGATATCATCCTAGATCACCAGAATATTCCAAGAAGCTAATGGACATAGCTGATTGGATCCTTAGGGAACAGCGAGGGCTGACTAACCACTAATTTACTGTGGATGTTATTCTGATGCAAACACAAGTGCTTTGGACTAGAAGTCTTGTGACTCCTGTGAGATTTCTTATATTCCCTGCTCCAAGTTCAGCTAGAAGCTGGAAGTCTAAGGGTCATGAGATGTGCAAATAATACAAATGAAACAAATCTTTGCATCTGAATACATCTATCACAAATCACACAACCACTCCTATGGACCACCACGGAGGAGACAGGAGCAGAAAGACGTGGGGTGACAGAGGTAACTGCTGTGACAGTGGCCGAGAAGAGATGCAGAGGTACGACACTGTGCACACAGCTTCTCCCATGTTAATTTGTTAAGTGCTTTCCAGCCTATCTGCCATCCTTTAAAGTCAGAAAGGCTTGTTAGAATATTGAAAAGGCAAGTCTGGCCTGATATTTAATGCCACTGGAGGTCAGGAACACAGCCTCCGAGTTGGAGCCTGTTGGGAGGGCAATGCTAACTCTCCTCTAGTACCTTGCAATTTCCTTTTCTTCTTGCCTCTAGGTATATCCTCTTTCTTCCTCTTAATTTCAGGGTAGGCTTCTCTGACTTCATAGGTAAGGCAGAGAAATAATGTCTCTTTTATCAGTGGGAATTCATCTCTTCCACTTTTTGATAAAAATGGCTACTCTATCTATCTCATACTTCCACTCATGTACCACAGGCATCCAAACCCACCTATCAGCTGGGACTTGGCACTATGAAAAGATGATCTTAAACAAGAATAAGATGCGAACTTTTCCCCTGGAGTAGTAAGAACTTTCCCTGGAAGGAAGGCCTCTTTACTCATTTTGTAATCTTCTGCAGTAGCCACAGTCTGAGGCCTTTATAATTCTTCAGTTTTATGAGTTTACTACCAAGCAATCTTCCATGTGCTGCTCCACACTTGGATGTGACAGGGAATGAAATTTCATTCACAGCATTATTGTTGTTGTTGTTATTGTTATTATTATTATTGATTCATCTGAAGGAGCACAAATGTCACACCACTGCTCCCATACATCACTTCCCCTTCTTTGCCATCTGGTTCTGGAGTTGTCAGTCAAAGCAGTTTCAGCATTCTCTATTATTGTCTTCAAGTTTGCTCCTGCCAACCCAGTTTAATTTCATATTTGCATCCTCATATTACCCAGCATGCAAGTTAGTGGAGTTTATATGTGTCATTTATCTTACTCCTCCCTGGCTCCAAAATGTGTATTTTTTGAAATTTGATATTCATTACTCTTTTTGACAGATCCTGGTACAGCCTAAAAATGCTCCACAAGACATATCTGCATTGGCCACATTGATGTATCAGATTAATTCAACTTCTTTGAAGTGTCTTTCAGTAATAATCAGCTCTATTGTGTCCACAAAAGGAATTCCAAATGTAGAAATGTTAAATAAGATCTCGGGTTCTAAATTGGGTTATTGTTAAGATAAGGACAGCTCTGAAATTCAGTTCTGTTTGGCTTCCAGGACCCCACAGAAGTTCAGAGGTCCCAGAAGCAGGAGGCCATCTCAGACTTTCCTCTTTCCAAAACCTGCAATGTGTTCAGAGCTCTGCCCTCAGTCTTCCCCTGCATTATCATAAGGACAGAGCAACATGGCAGTGACAGCATTAGTGAGATAGGACTCCTTATTTCTTGGCACAGGTAACATAACAGAGATGAAGGCTTTCAAACAACAGCAAAAGGCACAGATAGAACAAACTAAACCATACGGCTAGAAGAGATTAAACTAGAAGATACTAGAACTTCTGTGAGTCATTAATGAACTACAGAAATTGCATTAAAATCTATATAACATTTCATTTCTCAAAGTTTCCCTCCCATTCTCGGTTGGCAGTGCCATCCCTGATTTCAGTGATGCCTCCCTGATTTCAAGGTCAAAATTGGGATCAAAATGGAGTGTTCTCCTAGGGACTTGTCCTGGTGCAAGTGGTGTTAGCAAAACTCAGTCAAAATGTCTGGAGATTATGTCCCTTCTGGGAGTTTCCGGCCCCCAGTGGGGAGAAAGGTTTTGGATACTCTACTTGTTGCTATGGCAGCTACTGAAACTGCTGCTCACAAGAATTTCTGAATTGCTCTCTGTATTCAAACATGCTTTGAAATAGGTTAAAAATCAACAGTTTCAGCACTATTAAAGAGCCAATTACTGACTTCCTTATGTTTTCAAAAAAAATTAGGAAAAAGTAGGTAACATTCCCTCTGCATCTCAGTTGTGTTGGTACTAAATCACACACAGTCTGTAAAGGTTTTTTGGAACAGAGATTTGAGGCAGCCCTTAAATAATTTAAATTATTTGTATAATTAAATTGGAGTGCACTATACCTCTTTTCCTTGATAATGAGCCCCTGTTAGAAATGTGAACTCTGACTGGAGACAAGCTGTGTATCAAAAAACACTTGCAAAAAAAAGGGTATGAAAATAGGTTTCTAGGCATTGTGTGTATTTCTGGGTTCACAGAGGTACTTTGCCCAGGCACATTGCACACTAGTGCTGGACTAGAACTTTGCACAAAGGCTCCAGATCTGCATCTTGCTCATCCTGATTTTGCCATCCAGCCTGAGCGGAGACTTTCCCACACCTTCTCTGTTCACTGTTGCAGAGTCACCTAACTGCATTGCAGAGACAGCCCCACAGTCACGCTGCTTCCATGGGACCACACAGGTTCAGTTGTCACAGCCAAGGGTGACAGTGGCTCTGAATGAAGTTTTGGATAGGCAGAGACATCTCCCATGGTTTGCTGAAGAATTTTCATGCCCACATTATGGTATGTATTTCATTATTATAGCTGATAATTCAAAGAGAAACATTCAAATCAGTGTATTAGCCCACATGAAGGGACTGTCTGTCCAGGATCCTGCCCATTCTAGCCAAGACCAACCCATGCAGTTCTGAGATTCAGATGGAAAGGGAATGATGGATGCTAAAATAAGACCTAGAGAGAGTGAGATGAACATGCACTAAAGAGCTTTCCCCTACAACTAGCCCTGCAGAAGAGAGATAAAGCAGAGGGCATGGAACAAAGGCTGTGGTGTTCAAGGAACAGCTTTGCTTTGCATTACTCTCAGCAGTTTTTGTTTGAATTAATAAACAATACCCTAAGGGAAGAGGTTAGAAGAGACTTTGGCAAGATGTTAGCCCTTCCTTAGCTGGGAAGACAAGGCAGCAGCCATACAGCAGTTACGGAATAATCTGCCCATAGGGAAGCTTCTTCTTAGCTCTCATTAGTTCGAGGTGGGGTTATACCCTCAAGCATGAAGCACAAATCTAGGAACTTTAAAAGCATTAGTAATAAGAAATCCACTATTAGCATTGTTTCAGCTCCTTTTAATTGACCATAATGCAAATATATTTAAAATGTTGAAAAGATACTTGGATGGAATTGCAGAAAACAGTCCTCTCTGTTGGTATCATGTTCAAATCTGTTACAATGCCCAAAGAAAATTAACTCATGTCTTAAATAATTCATGCCTTTATTGGGTCAGAGGCTCTTCCAAGTCTGATGCTTTGCCAACAGAAATGGCAGAGATACAAATGAGAAATCAGACAGGAGCGTTATCCAGAAAGTTTGAACCTGGATCTAATCCCAGGCTTCCCGGAGGAAGATGTGTTCTGAGGAAAAGCTGGTTTTCTTGGCTTGCTCCTTCTGAAAGCCATGAAGGTTTTCCCAATAGGTGCACTGCCTTCAGGTCATATTAGTTATAGGCAGAGCCACACAGTTTAGAATAGCAATAACAAAGAGCTCATATAAGTTACCTGTGTGCAGACGAGTGTTTAACCCAACCACAGCCAGATCAAGGCTTTCTACAACACCAGTAACCAGCACTGGCTTCTAGAGGTACAGAAAGGGTAATATGAACAGTCTGAAGGTGGAGGTGTGTGTGGTTGGTTTATATTGCAAACATCCACTAAAGATGAGGTCAGGGCCACCAAACTCACTTCCCTCATGGTCACTATTCTGTTGAGACCTTTATAGAGATGACAAATGAGCGCATTAATCCACACACTGCAAAGTGAGGTACATCCTTCTGTTACCCTGCTCCTGTGAGTCATAGAATTCTGCAAGATCATCTCATTCCAACCCATGCCATGGCCAGGGACACCTTCTACTAGCCCAGGTTGCTCCAAGCCCCATCCAACCTGGCCTTGGACACTTCCAGGGATGAGGCAGCCACAGCTTCTCTGGGCAACCTGTGCCAGTGCCTCAGCACCCTCACAGGGAACAATTCCTTGCTGATCTCTAATCTAAACCTACTCTCTGTCAGTGTGAAGCCATTCCCCCTTGCCCTATCACTCCAGGCCTTTGTAAATACTCTCTATCTTTCTTGTAGGCTCCCTTCTGGTACTGGAAGGCCACAATTAGGTCACCCTGAAGCCTTCTCCACGTTGAACAATTGCAATTCTCTCAGCCTTTCTTTGTGGAGACGTGCCTCATCCCTCTAATTGTCTTGGTGGCCTCCTTTGGACTCACTCCAACAGGTCCATGTCCTTCGCGTGCTGAGGACCTCAGAGCTGGATACAGCACTTCAGGTGGGATCTCACCAGAGCAGAGTGGAGGGGCAGAATCCACTCCCTTGACCTGCTGCACACACTGCTTGGGACGCAGGCCAGGATACAACTGTCAGCAGGGCATTACCCCAGGACAAGCAAAACATGCAAGGGCTGAGTTAAAATCCTGAAAAGGAAAACTTTTAGATCAGTTGTTACCAGTGAATTGTCTCTGTTGGAAGAACTCCAGAGGTAGTTGAATTAATTCAGCCAGGGTGTTGCAAAAGACATGGCTAAGCAATCCATTTGGGAGAGGTGGTGGTGCAGCACTGTGCTGTTCAGGGGTAATCAAATGACAGCCTGGCAACTCTGCTGATACAATCATTAAAAGATGGGCTCAACTCCATGAACACTCCCAGGTTTTTCATCCTTGGAGATGGAAACGGCTTTACCGCACTTAGAAGAAAAATGGATATTTGCATATATAAAGCTCTTTCATCCCCAAGGACTTCACTCAATATGGACTGGATTTATAAACAGACCCCAGCAGGTGTCTTTGGAGTTGTGATCAATTATTGATACTCTGGCCCTACGTGTATGGTGGAACCTGTTTGTAGATGATCTCAGAATGATCATGAACACACAAAGGACAAAAGGATTAGTGTCCCCTTTGCTTGGGTGCCAGGTAGGCAAGAGAAAATGCTACTTAAAGCATTGAACAAACTAATGTAAGAAAAGTTTTCACAGGGGGCTCAATTCTGCACATCATTTACTTCTTTGCTGCTGAACAAAAGAAGACATGTTCAAGGAATATTAGAGGTCCAAACATAAGGTCACACAATTCTGATGCTCCTGATAAGGTTTCTGAAAGTATCTTGGATAGAGTTGTTGGGGAAAGTGTAGTTTTTTTCAAACAAGAAACAAGAGCTCAATTAGATGACTACTTGCTCCAAAGAGAAGCATGAAGCCAACCAAAGAACTCTTCACATCTGGGATCTATCCCTGTCATCAGATATAAAACACTCACTTCCATCCAGTTAGTATTCCCATTAGAATCATAGAATCAACCGAGTTGGAAGAGACCTCAAAGATCACCGAGTCCAACGCTACCATCGTTACTAGCCCATGGCACAAAGTGCCACATCCAGTCTCATCCTGAAAACCTCCAGGGATGGTGAATCCACCACCTCCCTGGGCAGCCCATTCCAATGTCTGACTACTCTCTCCATAAAAAATCTCTTCCTAATATCCAACCTAAACCTCCCCTGGCAGAGCTTGAGTCTGTGCCCTCTTGTCCTACTGCTGGTTGCCTGGGAGAAGAGACCAATCCCCACCTGACTCCAACCTCCTGTCAGGGAGTTGTAGAGGGTGATAAGGTCTCTCCTTCACTTCACTCCAGCACTTCAATGTCCCTCCTGAACTGAGGGGCCCAGAACTGCACACAGTATTGAAGGTGTGGCCTCACCAGTGCCAAGTACAGGGGCAGAATCACCTCCCTGGTCCTGCTGACCACGCTGTTCCTGATCCAGGCCAGGATGCCATTGGCCTTCTCGGCCACCTGAGCACACTGCTGGCTCATGTTCAGCGTTCTGTCTATCCACACTCCCAGGTGCCTTTCTGCCTGGTGCTCTCCAGCCACTCTGTCCCCAGCCTGGAGTGCTGCATGGGATTGGTATGGCCAAAGTGCAGGACCAGCACTTGGCCTTGTTAAACCTCATCCCATTGAAATCAGCCCATCTCTCCAGCCTATCCAGGTCCCTCTGCAGAGCCCTCCTGCCTTCCAGCAGATCCACACTCTCCCCCAGCTTTCTGTCATCTGCAAACTTGCTGATGGTACACTCAATCCCCTCATCCAAATCATCAATAAAGACATTAAAGAGCACTGGTCCCAGCACTGACCCCTGTTGAACACCACTAGTGACCAGAGCCAACTGGATGTGGCACCATTCACCACCACTCTCTGGGACATCCAGCCAGTTCTCAACCCAGCAGAGAGTGCCCCTGTCCAAGCCGTGGTCTGCCAGCTTTGTCTGGAGTATGCTATTTTTTATTAGGAATAAGTACACCTGGGGTACCCTGACTCTGGTGTTTGTCATTCTTGTGGACCCGCTGAAGGTCCACAAAGCAGTTGTGTTACTTCTGGCTCTCTAAGAAGGCATTAGCTCCATGCCAGGAGATTGTAAGAGCACTAAGAGAATGCCTGGAATACCAGTCTTTCTAAAAAAGGCCCAAAAGACTAAACCCTGGGATTAAAGTCATTAAAAACAAAAGCAGAAGCTAATTAGGTACCTAGTAGAGTTATTTCTTCCTACAAAACTATTTAACCCAACCACTTGAACTAATCCACCTGCATATTAAATGGCTTATTGCTTTAAACAGGGACAGCTTGTTTCTCACTCCTGCTAGGAGATGGTGAGTTATTTTGCAGTGCAGCAGGGAAGGCACATCTCTATTTTGCATGCACAACAGTAGCTAACTGAGAGCAGGCTGGACAACAGCTACACCAGCATTAACCAGCATTTACAAATGAAACTTCATCAGAAGAGTAATTAATTACATGGCATTTCTTTTAATATATTCTCCCATTATACTGCTATATCCCAATAACCTCCCAGGAAAATAAGGAGGGCAAGGAAACAGTCAAAGCTGACAATGTTGAATCTCAAAACTACTATTATTAAACACGACAGTTTGGTAACCATCCATGAAAGTACTAAGTAGTGCCTACCAAAAATGCCACTTCTAGGGGTACTGTCATCAGAAGCTTCATTGTAGAGAGGTTCCAGGAGACCTACTGGTATGCTGTGGTTATGTGCTTCTGGAAAATTCTTGCAGCAGAGTTCTTTCCTGAAAAATCACCTCTTTCCACTTACATGTTGCATCTGTGGGTTTTGTAAAGTGTTTACACCTTTCTTAGGAGTCCTTATTTTTAAGTTTCTATGTGAAGCCTCAGTGTTCTGTACAGCAATTTGCTCTCCCAAGAGACTGTGAAATGACTCAGACCAGCAGCTTTCTGTGATTCCAGCATCTATATTTATGAGCTAGAGGATATGTGTGATGCAACATTTCATTTTACTTTGCTTTTTGGTTTATAGACTTATTTTCTCTTGGCACATTACTCATCTCTCCCTCTCTGTAAACACACCATTGGTGTAGATTGCCTCAGACCAGTTTTACTCTCTTTGCTCTCCTGCCCTGCTGCTGGTCCTGCTCAAGTGGTCTGTGGTCTTACAGTCACCTCTGGTGTAACTGGCCCATCATCATCATACCAGCAATTCTCAGTTCCTGACAACATTTTGATCCGTCCAAAAGCACACACATTCCTAAAGGTCAGCAACGCTGCTCTGCTATGGGCAAAGCAGGAAGGGGGTTAGCAGCTCCCCTTCACATTGTGTCAGCTTGTCAATAAAGATTTCCTAGCCACCAATTCCTTCTTCGGCTGTCATTTGCAGCAACTTGCCACCACAGTTTCACGTAAGCACAAACATGTGAAGTATGTCTGATGCTCCTGCAACAGCTTTCAGTCCACTGCATAACCCATCCAGTTTCCCCTCCTTTGGCAAATCCTCAGAGCAACAGGAAAAGAGAATAGGATTTATTGAAGCAGGTCCAGAAGCCCCCAGATGGCAGGAGATTGCAACAGTCATAAGAACAAAATAACACAGCTAAGTAAGAATAAAGCTTACACAGCTAGTGCTAAACTTACCAAC
>NW_008657379.1:0-26688 GCF_000695815.1 Acanthisitta chloris | reverse complement strand
CCAATTGGAATGAAGACCCTAAAGACAAACTCAGGGCAAGGGCTTTCTTCCCATACATTACAGCCTTCGTGTATATTCACAGGGGGAGCAGCGCAACGTGAACTCAGTGAATTGTGAATTTCAAGAGCTTTTCAGAAATCCAAGTGATCTGTTAAGACAGATTGGAGGTTCAGATGTGCTCTACAACTCATCTAAAGTAATGATAAATAAAGAAATGCTGAATATCTCAAGCAAGGCCAGATTTTCATGTTAACACAGAAACTTTGCTCCTAGAGCATTCTAATGTTCACCTCTGCAGAAGGAAAAGTGCCAGGGGAGGGGAAGAGGCTCCCAAGCAGGCTCATCAAGTGATTTTTTTCTATGGGGATGTAGAATAGTTCATATTGAAGGTGACCTTGGAAGGTCATGTAGTCCAGCATCGCACTCAGAGCAGGGTCAGTTACAAAAGCTCTGAATACAGCTCTCCCAACTCCTACTCCTTCTTCTAGACAGAATAAAAATCCATCAGCCAGAACGCCCTTTCCCAGCCTGCAGCAGGGAGAGGCTGCTGAGGTACTCTCTGATGAGGGTGCTTTGCTGTCAGCCAGGGAGTGTCTCCTCCCTCTTCTGTCGCCTCGGGAAAATCCCCTTTCCCAACTGCAATGGATCCAGTGAAGCGTTTGGTCACTGGCAGCTCTGAACAGAGACAAAGGAGCTACCTGGCTTAGGGATCACTGTGCCAGAGGTCACTCACCTGCTCCTACAAGGTAGACACCAGGAGCGTTTGATGTTTTAGAGGGCTGTATGGTGACTGCTTCACTATTTTAGATTCTCCAGATATGCCCCAGAAAATTCACTCCTTGATTGCCTTTAAAAAGGAGGGCAAGATTCACCACTGGAGGTATGGTCATGTCTGTACTTCTGTAACAGCATGAAGACATTGGAATAGTACATCCTAAAACACAGCCCTGTCAGTTCCCATTCCTTTCCACTGAAAGGCACTGGGTTTTACAGCATGGCACAATAGATTGCTTAAAGAAATGCTGACTTCTCTAATCTTCAGAGGAAAGGTAATTTCCCTTTCTCAGTGTTTCCTAAACTCCTTTGTTCAAGTAAACATTTTTTTAAAAGGGTTTCCCAAATAAAATTTCACTCCCTTCTCCCCCAAACCTGTATCTTCCAGCCTGTATTTACAGCACAGAAACATTCCATGCAAGATACGGAAAAGCAGTTCCTGTTCTGAGGCATGGATCTGTATTTTGAGTGGGAGAATGTTTTCAAATGAGTAATTGGGTCTAAATAAATTCAGTTATCCCAACAGTCAGTTCTGGGACAGGGAATGGGAGGAGGTTCCAATGCTCTGGGAATTCGGCTGTTTTTTCTATTTTCCACCCACAACAAAGAAATTGTAAACCTTTCAGTGCCAGTGGTGCATCAGCACTGGAAGACTGAAAGTCTGAAGTCTTCAAGGGTTGAAAAGCTGTTCTGCTCCCAGTCCTGTTCTGGATATCTGATATGAGGATATGACAGCAGCAAACTGCATGGGTATTATTCCAGAGCTTTCACATATTCACACACCTGGCACCACTGAATAAGGACTAACAGCATATCTGACCTTACATCTGCTCCTTATTCAGCCTATTATTGGCTTTAACTAAGTGAAAGGCAGAAATGAGATGTCACTTAACATGGATTCTCCTACACTTATTCCCTTGTAGCATTTTCAAGGATTCACACGTATTCAAGCCCAGAAGATATGTGCTTCCTTTAGTGGATCTGACACCTTGATAAGAGATGAAACACTTAACACATTAGCTAGAATGTTATACTGTCCTGAGTTCAAGACAATATCCAGGAGATAATTCCTTCTGCAGATTTGGAAATCTCAGTTCAGAGGAACATATCCTAATATCTCTCATCATTGTAATTTGTGAATGGTAAAATAAAATCCAAAAACATTAAACCCCACAGCCAAGTCTAAAGCACTGGGTACAAACCCAAACAGAGGGGTCTTCTTTCCCTTCCTGACCTCCAAGAAGCTTGGGTTAACCACCACCATACATTGCTGCCCTTCTCCCACAGAGCATCTCTATTTATACCACTCATTTTCCTGAGAGTGATTTCACTATTTCAAACCTCTGTTTCCTTATCCTAACATACTATCAAGAGCCAATCAACTTTCAAAATATGTGTGAATCTAACACTTAAAAATGCAAGTGATTTTATTTTGTTTCATGAGTTTTAGCTCAGTTAACACACACAGGTCACTTTTTCTCAGCCTGATGTTCACCTGCAAGCCAACAGCAATAAGCAAACTATAAGCTGGAGGCTCTGCATTTTGGGGCAGCTATTTCAGACTAGCCCAAGCTGGATTTAAGTGGGCTAAGTGTCCATTAGCAGACAGATTAGGTGCACTCCCGGAGTGTCTCTTCTGACTGCGTTTCATACTAAAGAAATCCACTTTGTGCACTCCAAGAACCACAGTACAGTGAATGAGAGATTACCTTAAAAGCTTACCACTGACCTGAATTAAAGCATCAGGGTAAATACCCACCTGACAAGCAGAATTTCTCTTCTTTATCCAGGTAGTGTTTTGACCTGATTTGCAGCACCATGTAGTACAACCAGGGCAGTTCCAATTCCCCAGTGTTAGCCACTATTCACTAATGAAAGAAATATTACATCAGATAGTTGAAGAAATGAGGTTGACAGGAAAGCAAGAAGAAATGGATGAAATCAGTTTACCAAATCAAAATCTTAGGGGCCACAAGTCACTTTTATTAAAATACATATTACTAAGAAAGAAAGAAAATCAACATTTGGAAGAAGATTTCAAAGTCATAAAGTTCTGGCCTTTTTTAAACTTCATCCTGGCTTTTAAGTCAGTTTTTAAAAAATTAGTGCTTCAGTGACAGCTGTGATCAAAGCCTCTCTCTGCAGTCAGGAAATAAGGTTGCCGCATCTTCCCTGATGACAGATGTGTTTCTAGTACTTCCACACTCTGTTCCAACCTATTGCCTGCAACTGATTTACAGCCTTTCTAGAAAGGCTTTAATACCTGTCTTTGGGTTTTGTTTAGTTATTTAGCATTCAAAATTTCACTTTATTTCTCTGCATTAATAATCCCTGTAGAGGTGCTTCCTTAGCACCTTTCAGACATGGCTTGCAAGGTAATTTATAGATGCAAAGTCTCATTACTGCCCACAAGGTCCTGCTCTGCCAGAACATCCTACCTGCTCCATTTGCTTAGATTCCATGGAGCAGGAATTCATCCAAGCTGCTGCTGGATCAATGTGGAAGACACCAATGAGACCTTGACTCCTAAAGACTTGTGCATACAGAGATGCACATGGTGCAAACAGATTATCGAAAACAGGGAAGAAAACATTTCCAGCCATTTCTTTGGGTGATTTCTGGCACAAGAAAGAACAATTCTGTGAATGTTTTAAGAATATGCAACCTGATCATAGAACCATAGAACATCCTGAGCTGGAAGGAACCCACAAGGATCATTAAGTCTAACTTCTAACCCTGCACAGGACAGCCCCAAGAATCCCACCGTGTGCCTGACAGTTGTCCAAACACTCCTTGAGCTCTGGTAGGCAGTATGCAAACAACTAATATTTCCTGTGCAGCTTGAGAACAGTGGGAGACTGGGAAAGACTGACCAACAACTCAGGACAGGCTAACAAGGTGAACATCAGCTGTCTGAGGGCTAACCCAGGATTGTGTGGATTCAGACTAGGAACTGTACAATCCCAGCATGGAAAGACACACAGCATGCATTGAACACAGTGCATGCAATATAAATGAAGCCTACATGCAAGCTTGGCAAATAAAATATTCAACCACTTAGTGAGATAAGAAATAGGTGGATGCATAAGAGGATTATGCTGTATGAAGAGGAACTCTAGCTGGAACTGTTTTGGGGTTAAACTCCTTTCCATCTGCTTGATCCCAAGTCCCTGGGGTTATGTTTGCTCTCTATCACAGACCCAAACAAAGGTTTGTTAAGCCAGTTTCAAGCTGAGCTGAATGTCTGCATGAATCTAAGCAAGTTTGCTCCCCACTATTAGTCCTTGGACAAGCAGCAGCACTCAAAAGTGGCAGCAGTGATCAGCAGGACAGAGCAGCCCATGAGGGAGGCAGAGCTGGTGATGCCAAGCACACACACTGCAGTCACTTAGGTATGATAGAACAAGCAAGTGTCAGCAGAGTCACAGGTAACTTAGTGTTTTGGCCAGCTGATAAACTCAAATTTTACAAGGAAAATTCAATCTGGAATTTGAGTATTTGCTATAAGTATAAAAATATGAACATTTTCATTAATCTATATGTCTAAATTTCCATTCAAACTATATGTATTTTAATAACTGACATAACTGAGTAAACACATTTTTAGCTGAAGATGCTAAAAATAAGAAACGTCAAAATAAACAGTTCTTGTTTCCACTAACCAAAAAGAAAGCATGAAAACATCTACAGAAGTCTTGACTATCAAAGGCACAGCTAGTGAAATGCCAGATTTTGCCTGGGTATAGAAATAGGCAGTTATAAATCTATTTTACATGTATATGTAATTTCACGAAGCAAAAAGCGAGTGATCCTGACAATAGTGGTGTTATTGGATTGCATTTACAACACAAATATATGCATTTTATAAGCAGCAAGCAATTTGGTTTTGTGTTGAGATCTAAATTTGTCTATTGAGATTTATATTGGGGAGGTCACAGATAAAAAAAACCCTGAGATACAGAAGACTGTTTATATAGCTGGTACAGCATGTAAGAAATCAGGAATTTTACCAGGTTTTGGTGGGGTTTGGGGGTGGTTTCGTGGAATTTTTTTCAAACACTGCTCAAATATTTCAACGATGTAAGGAAGATTCTGCCAAAAACACAGTAAAATGTATTATGACTGGAATTTACAAATGCTGTATATACTAGTAAACAAGGGTTAGTGAGATGCATGATTTTAATATAACGCATGATTTTAATATAACTGCTTGGATAAAGCAAATATGACTTTAAAATGGCAGAGTACAGAGAAAAAATACCCAGCCTGCATGCATGGCTATTCAGACAGCTGTAATTCTTCCCAAGGTACAGCCTGAGCTCAATTTATCACTTTCTTCAGTTTCAAGGTGTGCTAAAGCAGGGATGTATGAGGAAGAAAAGGTCTTACTTTAAAAAGCACAGAAAGCTGGGCTAGAGGTTGTTGCAGCCAAGGCACTATCAGGGCAGCCTACAGCCAGAACTGGATACCAGGGGAACAGGGGGAGAACCAAGGTTAGACCAAAATAAACCCCAAGGACCAAGAAGAAACTGAGAACACAGGCAGAGATCTCAGCTGATGGCTTGCTGAGAGGGACTTAGAACACTCCCCAGAGGCTGGGTGCAGGGAGGAACCTCAAGCAGAGAAAACCCTCTGCATTTCCAGAGGAGTCACAGCTGGGAAATAGCTCCTGCCCACACCTGCATACCCCGGACATTCACCTCCATCCTGCCCTGAAGATGCCCTATTGGTGCCACATTGTTCAAGAATGAGGCTCAAACTCCCACTAGCTCCAGCTTTTTGTCTCACTTCATACCACCACTTATCCTTGCTTCCTATTCATTATGTCAGCCATTGGTGGCAGAGCCAGAGATGCATCCTCATTCAGCACTCAGATTTTCATGGGGAGCCATGCATGTTGGCATCTATTAATTAATTTCCACCTCATCCAAAATCAGCTAAATCAGAGCCTCAGAACGTGCCGTGATAGCCAGCACAAGGTGCATGACAAATCACAGGGCTCTCATCCTCATCTGGAGTTACTACCCAAAAGTGAATGCAGAACACAGCCAACCTCATCATATAATTCCTGTTGCTTATCCACTCATCTGACACTTCATGAAATGAAAGCCAAAAACATTAAAATCAAGGCACATTTTAACAGCAGACACTTTGTGCTGATTTCCTCCCATGAATACACTTTTAACTGGATTTTCCCCTCAATTTAAAATGATACCTCGCAATCGATTTGAGATGAGCAGAGGGATGCTCAATGCTCACATCCCTCCTATAGTCACTTTAGGCCCTATAATTGATACATCTTATTTTATAGGTATTTTATCACTATTGTCAAGCATGTAGCTTGTAGCTGATCAGGTGGCTGCTTTTCAGACTGGGAGTAGAAAAACCATTTTAAGCTCCCGTACACAGAGAAAATGTTGGACTGTCTCATCTTACAGCACTGTGCTCTGAGGCCATGGCAGGGTTAATGAGGCTAGTGCTGGGGTATGGCTACATAACAAACTGCTGCAGGCTAGGGGAGTGCAGCAGGACAGGGAGTGAGCTGCTCCACAGACGGCTCTTCCCTTGGGGTGTAGCTCTTCTCCATCTTTCCCTGTAGTAACTCATTCTCTCATAACCCTAGGAATATGCTGCACGTTAGCAACAAGGCAAGCTTATTGAAAGGGGCAGATGTTAATACTTTGAAAGGCTGAGAATCCCAGCATGACTGGAAAGGGAAGGGAAATACAGCCTTTTAGTTAGCAAGGTGAATGCCTGATCCCCTCTGAATCCACAATTGTGCCCCCCAGACTCATTACTGGTGTTTGTGTGAACCATGGCTGCACATGAGAGGCATTGGGCAGGGAAGTGATATAGTGACAGAAGGAAACAAATTGTTGGGATCTTGAGGCAATCCTTCACTGAGTGACAAGTGTAGAATTGGACTCTCTGAGATCCACCTGCAGATCTCAGCAGGAGCTGTTAAAGGCAGATGGAGGGTGCAAGAGGAGGTGTCTGCTCTTACAGCAGTATTTACACCCTCCTTGGGGAAAAGGTAGCAAATCACAGAGAAATATTGCTCAGGCTGGACCTGGCCCACAAGCCATGAGGCAAGATATGCTACACAAAGTATAGTCTCACATCTCGCTGCTATCAGGAGCAAAACACTCTAAGTGTAGCAATGTACCAAGCACGAGAACTTGCCCTCAAGGAGAGCAGAAGAAAGGTCTCTGAACAGGACCCAAGTGAGAGACAACAGCTTAGTTCCTGCCACATTCCCCTGTGGCACAGCTCAACAAGGACCAGGGAGGAGCTGGAATGGAGCCCTGGGCAGCAGGTGCATGCAGGAGGCCCCTGGTCAGGGAACTGGAGGCCTCTTGGTGCCCATGGTTCCCTGACACACTGACATTGCCCTCAGTGCCTCTCTGAGAGGCAGTGTTAAGCACCATCTCACTGAAGCACTGAAAATCTAAAGTTTTGAAGGTTTCTAAAACTTTTTCAAGAACGATGGTGACGTACAAGTGCAATTAGCATAAATTCCACTCATCTAAATACATGTTTTAATTAAAATCATTTAAAAAACCCTTCAAAATAATTTTTTTCCTGAGGTCAATCAACATAACAGCTCTTCATCCTGACCCTACTGA
The DNA here is from genome assembly GCF_000695815.1 of Acanthisitta chloris. NCBI lineage: Eukaryota > Metazoa > Chordata > Aves > Passeriformes > Acanthisittidae > Acanthisitta > Acanthisitta chloris. The sequence continues at coordinate 19,288 of NW_008657379.1, read as the reverse complement.
GACTGGCATATTCTCTATGCTCTGTCTGCAGTCCCATTGACTTTAACACTACTACTGCTAGAAGAAATTACTACTAAGGCAATGAAGCACTGTCACTGGAGTGTAGTGCTGGAAAAGAGATCAGGCATCTCTTCCTCGCTGCACACTGAATAATAAAGCAAGGTCTGTGCTCTGTGCTCAGAGCTCTGTGCTCTAACCAGTCATCAGCAATATGGCAAAACTGATGCCCACCCCTCCGTGCTCATTCCAGCCAACTCCTCTGTCGTACCAGTTTCCCCCCCATGTTATTTTTCACCTGGGCTGATCTCCAGTGAGGATCACTGCACAGCTGTGCCACTGTCTGTGCTGAAGTACCAAGAGGCGCAAGGTCAAGTGGAAAGGTTAAGGACTGCTTAACCTTCACCTGATGCTGAGGAAAAGCTCCCTGGAGCTGTGGCCTGTGTTGCTTTGTTTCATATGTTGGCCTCACTCATGCAACTCCAGTCCAAAATGGTGTGGGTTTAGAGATGATAAACAAAATCTAAAACCTCTAACCATAGGAGTCCATTCCTAACTTGATTTTATAATGTTAATCTGTTAATTAAACTTTGTAGTTAGATTTTCTTCGGTAACATACTCTGCAGGTTTGACTATGTTTTAGAGCACCTTCCCTGTGAGGACAGGGAGAGGGAGTTGGGGTGCTCAGCCTGGAGAAGAGACCTCAGAGCATATTCCAGGAGCTGAATGGGCTCCAGGGAAGCTGCAGAGACTCTTGGTTAAGAGCTGCAAGGACAGGACAAGGTTGAACAGGTTCAAATTGAAAGAGGGGAAATTTAGGCTAGATATTAGGAGGAACTTTTTCCTGTGAGGGTGGTGACACTGGCACAGGTTGCCCAGGGAGGCTGTGGCTGCCCCAACCCTGGCAGTGTTCACTGCCAGGTTGGATAAAGCCTTGAGCAACCTGCTCTGGTGGGAGGTGTCCCTGCCCAGGGCAGGGGGTTGGGGCTGGATGATCTCTAAGGTCCATTCCAACCCCCTAAAATTCTATGATTCTATGACTGTATATATTTACATGATGTTACAGTGGGGTTTCTCAGGAGGTGTCACACTGGTAGCAAGTGCTAGCAGGTGCACTTTATTTTCAAAAGAAGAAAGAAGACCCTAACACAAAAGTAATACTCCTTCTTGACAGAGTAAGCTTCAGTAATGAAATTAGGACTCCTAACACAGAGCTATAAAGAGTGACAAATCTCTCTTGCAATTCTTAATTTGCGTTAACCCCTTGACTCGAGAGGGTCTGGAGCTCCTGACATTAAGTGCTAATGCATTTAGCCTTAAACACACACACTCAACGCATTAGAACGATGCTATGCTAATGGAAGCATTCAGGGCCTGTCAGCTAGGCTGAGGATTTGCTTCAGTTGGGTGTTTGCTACTAGTGAGGCAGAGCTTCAGCATCAAAGCCTTGTCAGAACCTCTAATGATCTTTATTTGGAGAAATTGCATGGCACTACCGTGCACTTCATTGTTTGCTCATTATTTTTTCTCCAGCTGAAGCCTGGTGAAAGGGATGCTCTAATTACCAACTACCCCTGGCTTGTTGATATGGAATTTATGAGGAACAAAACTTGTTTTGTTGCATCTCTAAAGAGGTATCTTTTGGATATAGAATACAAGGAGCTTATGGAATGTTGAATGCAACCATAAGCACAATACTTAAGCACAGTAAGAGAAGAATCTGCTCCTTTTGGTATTGGAGTCCTTGGTAAAATATTACTCCTACAGTACATTATGATGTGCACTGTCAAGCAAAAAACATGGCATTCCTTTCACATGCTGCAAGTGTAAGTGTACTGCAGCATACAACACACTGATATAAACCTCTGAGTATTGCTATTCCAATTAATAGATCTCTGTGTTGTCACATATACCACTGTATCAAACATACACCCTAAAATACTCAGGCTAAGTAACTTCAGATCATAGATAAACCTACATATACCTATGCAAGCACACACACACACAGCAGAGGAACATGAGTTTGTTCACAGACTGTACTAGACATGACATGTGACTGGAAAAGGGACAGGTTATCCCTTATATATTGGAAGTGGGGAGGTCACTCCCAAGCTCTGGCTGACTGCTGCCATCTCATCCTCTCCACTGCTGGGTTATTTATCAGCATCACTATGCAAAAACGTAATGCCCTGGAGAGTTGGTGGTTGCTTTTAACTTCATGCAATTAGTCACCGAAGTTGTTAAGAATTAAGCACAAATCATCCTGGTAGCCACAGAACATGTTCAGTATTGTCCTCTGGACTTCAGGTTACAAGAGCAATAGAGATTTCAGTCCAGACAGAAGCTGACACCTGATTTAGAACTGCCATACAGACAGATTAGGCAAATGTCTGTGGGAGCAAAATCCAGGGCACAGCAAATGTTCTGCCCGTGACATATTACGAGGTTTGCCCGAGCAGCAGCAGCTGAGAGCTGACAGTGGATGGCATCTGGATTTCCAGAACAAACCCTTGAATGTTTCTTCTTATTCACAGCTGACAAAGCATCACTAAGACATGCTGGGTTTGATTTCTACCTGTCAGACTACATTCCAGCCCCTGTGATGCATCCACCTGGAAAACTCAGAGAGACAATTTTATGATGGGAGAAATAAGACAGCAACTGAATCTTTGCAAATGAGAAAGCACATAGACTAGTCTGTGTTGTTGCCTCCCAACAGCTTTCCCCATAAGCCATCCAACAGCAGTGCCTTGAGTAACCTGACTCCTCGCTTTCTTCTCTAAAATGCTGTTTATGGTAAAATGCATTTCCAGATTTAAATGCTCAATAAGTCAGCATGAAAAGACTGTGACAAACTTGAAGAGAAAAATACAGGGCTGGACTTGCATAATATCACTCACTGCCTTTGCTTCCCCACCATCATGTACCCCACAATGTGGTGACACCTGAGGGAAGACTTCACCCCACACCACACAAACCTTTCCTCAGACAAACCTGAGTGTCAGGAGGAAAATTATGTCAGTCTTTCTCATTTTCCTTGTCAGAATATCCTCTGCTGTGTGAAATGCCTCTGTTTGTATGCTTCATCCCTGGCCCCACCCAAACATATGATTTTTGACAGACACTGACCGGGGCAGAGAGCACCTCACATCCAGGGCTTGGCACAATGGGGCTCCATTCTTGGTGGGCTCTTAAGAACAACCACAAACACAATCAGTAATAATAATCCCCACTTAAGTTATTGGAGGTATTTTTAGGCTAATGCCCAGCTTAAAAGCATAATTCATTCACAAGAATGAATAGAGCCAGCAGAGCATCAGTAATAATCCTCTCGTATTACAGAAAGCACACTGGGATGTTAGAATAGCACAGTGACGATCACTCCTTCTCATTCCCAGCTGTGAGCTGCAACCTGGGTGAGAGATATTTTTCAGCATCCAAAGCTCAGCCTTCAGTGCAGGCAGGGGGAAAAGATGGATGCCTTACACTACTGAATTTTAAACTATGTGTTTACTACAAGCAAAGAAAGCAAACCTTTGGAAATGGTTGGTTAAGAAAAATGAAAGAAAAAAAATCTCCTGCTAGTTTCAGACCATGGCAAAGAGTAACTGCAAACTGCATGAGTCAGCATATCATCAGTAATCTGAATATAGAAGCAGGAGCTCTGTGAAAAGTGTGAATGCTTCAGTAATAACCTCCCTTCACACCCCCTCATCACTATTTTCCCTTTCATTAGCAGGCAGAGCATTGCCCATTAGGTTGTTCCTCCTATACCTGCTTTGGTATGCTTGGGCCTCATGACTGTAAGCAACTTTCTCACGAGAGGCAGTGGAGGGGCAGCACTGACCTCTTCTCTCTAGCAACCAGTGACAGGACCCAAGGGAATGGCCTGAAGTTGTGTCAGAGGAGGTTTAGTTTAGGTATTAGAAAACCCCAGAGTGTGTTTGGGCACTGGAACAGCTCCCCAGGGCAGTGATCACTGCCCCAAGCCTAACAGAGCTCAAGGAGTGTTTGACCAATGCTCTCAGGCACAGGGTGTGAAAGTTGGGGTGTCCTGTGCAGGGCCAGGAGCTGGACCCTCTTGGGTCCCTTCCAACTTCAAATATTCTGTGACTTTGTGATTTCCTCCAGCAATTTCCAGTGTCTGCCTATGCAGCAGCTCCACTTTTTTCAGTTTCATGGCCTTCACTGCATTTCTGCAAGTCAACTGCACCAGTAATTACTGTGTGTGCAGGTTAAGGAGGCTCCATGGTTAAAAATCCACTAAGATTCACTGCACACAGACATGCCATAACCATAATCTGCAGCACTACTGCTTCCTTCCTAGGGCACCTCCCCAGGCTCCACACACCACCTCAGCTCGGGTGCTTACTTCAAAATGACTTGTGCTACAGCACAACCAAATGATTCACATGTGCTGGAGAAATATAAAACACTAATGGAACCACTGCAGCTGGAGAAGGCTGTTGTTTTCTCCCAGTCACAGGTGCTTTCTACCTGCTCCCTTTTGAAATTCTGTTTCTAAATAATTCATATTTTTTATGATAGACTCTTCACCCCAACAGAAAAATCCAGAAATGTAGAGATTAATGGCTAAATTCAGCCTTAAGTAAGTGGGTATCAGGAATGGTGTGGCACAGTGAGATTAATTACATCTGATGATGGTCTGAGGAGTGGGACATGTGCTAACAGAGAATCAGGTTACCACAGGAAACACCCTGCACAGAGCCTATGGATTTGCAAAAGCAATAGAATAAGATAAACCAAATTGCCCTCCCTGTTTATAATGCCTCAAAGTTCACACTACATTATTCCACCACATACATTAGCAGTTTCTGGGGTTTTTTAGAAAAAGCTTAATCTGCATTAATTTCTCTCCTTCCTCACTTACCCTGGGACCCAAAAGGAGGACAGAAGTAGGAGGTCATTAGAAAGTGCAGAGCTCTGAGGATGCTGTGAGGGAAGGGACCAGGCAGGATAATGGGATGCAGGTCTGGTCACAAGTCTGGCAAATGAGGTGGCAACTCCAGCAGCACTCAGAGACGAAGCTGAAAATGCCCTGCAGCACTGAGAAATTCTGCAGACACCATGGAGGGATATACAGCTACAGCAACATGCTCTGCTGCTTTTCCAGGGGCAGGAGGGACCCTGTGCCCTACCTTGACAAACTCTGGTTCACAAGTGAGGCAAATCCCAGCAATCAAAAGTACCTCATTTATAACAATTATGGGCAAGAAACATTTCTGTCAGGAAGTAACTGACAAACAAGCAAATGGCAATGCTGCTCCGCGTAAGAGAACTTTGTGGTAGTTTGTGGCAGGTCACCCGTGCTGGAGAATAATTGGAAAACTTGTTAATTGATTCGTATCATTTACATAGGTCAACATCAGTCATTTTCGTACTGGCATCAAACTACTGAATGTGGGATCTCTGTTAATGTCATCTTCTTGGACATGACATGTAAATGAGTCCTGTCCTGTGGGCAAAGCAGCAACAATAAACAACACAGCACTGCTACAGAATCAACCATATTTTAAGAGTAATGAAGAGCTTGTGAAAAATGTCATGTAAGAGAGTGACTGATTAAACTTCATGAGGAAAAGGAACATGAGCTGCTTTGGCTAATCACTGTTCACTCTCTGTGCCCAAACCATAGTCCTTCTTCGGGCCAATGAAGATATATCTGAACGTATACCTGAAATTAAAGTGATCTAATGCATAGCAGTAATTGCTTCCCCTCACATTCAGCAAGAAGCTATAGATTAACTTGTTAATTCAAAATGTAGCACATTGAACAGTCTTCTCCCTGCAAGGATGGTTTCAGAAAGCCCAGAAATAAACCAGGACAACAGTTGTTATTAAACCTATAAGATTTTCTAAGGTAAACAAGAATCTGTGCAGGTGCCCCACGGCTTTCTGGTTTAAGTTGCTAAAGGCTGTGGGCTGAATTTGATGAGGTCAATTCAACAATACAGACATTCTCAGCTGGTGTCTTCTCAAAGAACAAAGAGATATGCATCAGGGAGAATTTACAAAACCATGTGGATTCATAGACACAACAAAAAGCAAATGCAAAAAGATAACAAACTTAGATACTATCAGAACTTAATCCTGGTTTCTCTTTGTCTGCATTCCTCCATCAATACATTACAGACCACTATTAGGATTTTATTTCTTCCAGACCTAAGAAATGGAATTGGAAGGAGGTAATTTAGATCCCTATACTTGGAGGTTCATGAAGAGATATCTCATAGAGTAAGGAACATCCCTATGCTAAAAAATCAAGTTAGCTAGAAAAGAAACATAATTATAGGCCATCATTTCCATAAGCAACAACTGAAGTCCATACCACTGTGTGTAGCTCAGCTGTGCCACCATACAGAAACCAGATCCTGCAGCAGACCAGACTGAAGAGAAGGTAGAGCTGAAGGGAAGAGGCTTTCCTCACACACTGCTGCAGCTTCTCATTGTGCTCTGGGATGACCCTGACTGAGCAAGGAGGTTGGACCACATGACCCACTGTGGTCCCTTCAAACCTGACCCATTCTGTGATTCTGTGATTCCCATTCAGCAGCTCTTTAGAGAGATATCCACTTATCTCTAAAACTTATGCTTAGAATTTGCAGGAATGTATAGTTTCCAGAGTGGAATAAGAGATAATTTCTTTCTGCTAATAAACCAAACTGAGCGGATGACTTCAGGCACATCAGTAACATAAGAAAGAATTAACAAACCCCTAAATTTCAAACTGGCTAAGCACTGTTCCCCTCTCCACTGCTCAAGGGATTTATCCCTCTGCCTGCACACCTGTGCTGAGAATTCTCTAGGCAGAAATTTAGCTTGTTTCTGTCCTTTGTGTTGGAAAAGACAAGCAGGAAGAAACAGCCTGGACTCTTTCCATGCATAATCAAAAAAAAAAAAAGTAAGAATAGAGCTGGCATTTGCTGGGTTTGTGTCTAAACTTGTTCCATATACTTGCCAGGGCTGAAATCAGCATTTGCAAAAGAAAATTAAAAAGGTTAAATGTAGGGCTCTGGCTGGGTTATGAGCTGCCTGCTGTTGGTGAAGGAAAGAGAGTAATCTGACTGCTGGTACCACTGTAGATTCAATCCAGACATGATATACTCGGGTTCGGTTGTTCAATTAAGAGCCTATTTTGCATTTAAAGAATAGCCACTGTTTGCTTTACAACTCTGTCCTTTCTCAGAGCATATATAACATTTTTGAGGCATAAAACAGGGTGTGTGAGGGGGGTATGCAAAATGATAATGATTCAAATGAGCAACACCATCTTCTTTCTCTCCTTCCACATTCAGGTTTCAAGTAAAACACTTCAAGAACATCAGTCCGAGCATTCTCCTCCTTCTCTGATCACCTCTTTTTCTGCCCCTAAATACACAGTTCAGGAGTCCCTGTTAAATCTTGGTTTCTTGATTATCTTCTTGGTTTATATGGAATTTATATCTACACAATGGATATTTAAGCCCAGCACCAGTCACCTCATCCTTGGCACCAGGGACACAGAAAACATGATTTTCTTTCTCTTTGCAGCAGTGACTTATCATGGCCCTCTTTAAATTTACTCTCTTGGAAATCTCATCCTAGACTCTATGGGTCTCCACAGCTTTAGGGAACATGGATCCAGTGATCTTCACAACAGGGCATGTCTGCATGGGTTTAGGAGGCACCAGCATTAACCTCTGAAGCATTTGAGACTATCTCTACTATCACAGGCTTCAGCAAGGTCATCAGCAAATCTCAGAATTTTTCTGTTCTGAATTTGGAAAGCAAAACCTGATCAGATCCAAGTCAGATCCTGCTAAAAAGAAGTGGAGACATGAAGAACATTGCCTCTATTTCCTTTCGGTTAAGAAGAGGATTCAAGGTTAACTGTCTGTTACATCTTGCACTCTTTGAGCTGGATGATTTAGAATTATAGCAATTTTTGACTAGTATTTTGTGGGGGGGTTTTTTTGGTTTTTTGTTTTTTTGGTTTTTTTTGTTGCTTGGTTGTGGTTTTGTTGTTGGTTTGGGGCTTTTTTCCACAAAGATTCAAACGCTTGTTTAGAGCTAAGCTAAATTAAAGTTAATTGAAAGATGGTGTCGAGTTAAAGACAGTGGTAGTTAAACAGTGTTCAATTAACCTGCTGAATTGGAGCCTGTGGGATGTTGAGAGCAGAGCACAGTACTTAGAAAAGTTCAGCAAGAAGTTTAGTGTTGACTTCACACACAAATACTTGAGCTAGAACAGCAGTACAATAGTGACTGATTAGTATTTATATTTTAGGGGCAGAAGACAAACGCTAGCTGGAAGCAATCTCATCTCTCTAGTTTTAAACTGTTAAATGCATCATCAAGGATTTGTGCCTTTCTCCCCAGCATCAGCCAGTGATGGAGGCTAAATGGATCATTGATCTGTTTCAATATTGGAAATTGGCCCAGGATATGAGGGAAACATCTCACCACCTTATCTGCACAAGAATATAAGTGAATTTCAAGCCCTGCTTGGTAACCACATACACTGAGACAAAACTTAATTTTCCACCCTCCTTTTTCATATATCTTGATTTTCTCCCCCATTTGTCTCTAGAAATTTCTGAATTCATCTCTTCAGCTTTATGAATCAGACCTTAGAGGGCAAGGAGATGAAACCTTGATGGTCTAAATTAACCCCTTTGATATTGCAGCTGCTGCTAGAAATTAGAGCAGACCTTGTCTCTAGAGTTGATTTGCCTAAAATTAAAAAAAATACTCCTAATAACAGTATAATCCAATTAATAATTCATGTATAAATTCATTGCAAACAGGGAATACCAGGGAAATGGTTAAGCAGGTCAGTGTTGGCCACACAAACTTGAACATTCTTACCATTTCTCCATGAATATCTAAAAGTGAACATTTTTTCTGCCCCTTCTCCCTGAAATATGTCCTCAGGGTTCCTGATTGATGGATGAACCAGTGCCACCTTTCTTCCCAAACAGGCAAGATCACTTAACTCAAAATTTAGGAAGTATAAAACCATTAGCTACACCATTAAGACTATACTTATCTTTCCTTGCTTTAACACCTCACTCCTCCTGTCCTCATCTATTGCTCTTTTGCAGGGAAATATCAATTAGATATCCAAAAAAACTCCCCTAAACCCTTTCCTTTGTCTCATGCATCCCTTCCTCCCCTCCATGTTTTAGCTGTCTGCATATGGAGCAGAATTCTCCCCTAGCTACAAATTCTAATATGCCCTGATCTTTCCATTTCTACATCTGATCCCAACTGGAAACAAAAGCAATTTTACAAATAATAGGAAAGCATGAGCTTTGGTATGGAAAAGCTGAAATAGGCAAGGGGAAGATGTGATCTTTCTGTGATGCAAATAATGTTCTGCATTAAATGTGTAACCAAAAATAAAGCTCCCCGAGGTACATTTGCTAGTTCAGACAAGAAAAAACATCTTTAGCATATAAATACAGAGTGTGGATTGAAATATTTCTCTGTCTGAAAATAACCAGGGATATAATTAGAGTGGTCCTTGGGCTCAGTTGTGGTTTTCTAAATAGTGCAACTTTCTGCTGTTTGAATTGAAAATATTGGCATGTTGGGGGGTTTGCACAAAGGTAGAACTGCACACAATCAACCATGAAATGCAACTGGGAGAAATGTTAAACCTTTTAAATGCCTTAAACACACAAATACAAGAAAGTCATGTTAAAAACTGAAAACAAAGGCCAATTCTCCTCTCATCCAGTTTGCATCTAATAATGCAGATGCCCAGAACTACCATGAGAGCCTGTAAAAGGTGGGCTGAGATTCACTGAATTTATTTACATTTTAGCAGAGATAATTCATTGAGTGTTTTAGGGGCAGGTTTAATAAAAAAATATATTTGGGTGTTTATCTTACTCTAAGGCCGGTATTACTATATTTGATGGGTACAGCTGAATGCTGTGAAGTTACAAGACTTGCTGGACTGAAGGACAAAAGAGAACAAGGTGGCTCTACTGTCATGATTACTTTGTTAGGTCCTTTCGACACTAAATCTCATGGACAAGACTTGGAGAAGCTAATATCCAGAGACAGGACTTCCAGCACCCCTCAGATGAGTCAGTCAGGATCTTTGGAATCTCAATCCATAACTTCATTCCTCAGGGCTGAGCATCAATGTAGCCTGTTCCCGGTATGAGACCTGAGAGAACCTAATAGCCTGTCAGATTTGGCTGAGATGACTTGAGGCCTTCAAAAGAAAGACCAGTAGGTTATGGATACAGAGAGATCTAACCTGCTTAATTTTTCTAGAACAGTAGACTGAGAATTAGAGTCTTTGGCCTTTCCAATTGCAATCGGCCCCAGCTCTAGGAAGGAAGCAGAACCCAGAAAAATAGTCTACAGAAAGAGCCAAAACAACAGCTTGGATGTGTCACAGTCAACTCAACCAGAGTCTAACCCAGACAGCCAGAGCACAGATCATTTAAACTCCAAGACATTTGAGCATTTAATTCTTCAGGTAAGAGAGTGTGAATAATGTGTCTGTGCAATTCAGTCTGAGTCTGGAGTGAGAATAACCTGTCAGTCCAAAAGGACAAACACCCAAAACAGTTTCTAACAGTCCCACACTTGCCTTCATGAAGGCAAAACCAGCAGGAAGAGCCCAGTGAGTCCCAGAACAACAATCAATCATAGCTGGACTTCTGTGAACAGCTGAGCAGTAACTTACCTGAGCAAAGGTTATCTGGGGCCATGAAAATTTGCTGATCAACTCAGGGATCCTATAGGGAACTCTATGCACCTGCTTGACTTCAATTCTGCAAAACCTTTTACAATTTATGTGTTGTTTTTAAAAACAGGATTACTGGCTTTAGCCATAAGTGAGGCTGCATTACTGTCTTCCAGATTTATATCAGATGGGTGCAATGTTCATCCTCTCAGTGCAGATGTGTATTCTACAGTACAGGAAGAGAGAGAGGCTTTTATCTTAACCATGTTACTTACACAAAGTCAGTGTCATCAAAGACAACATATAGGTCAGAAAGGACATAAATATTATTAAAACTGTTTTTTAAAGAAAACCAGAGCAGGGGTAATGGTATCTAAATTAAAGTGCTTGTTGCAGGGTAAATATAGGTAAATGTAGAGGAGATTTCTATCAGTTTTGCCTTAAGAAAGAGCCATTACAAACCTGATGGAATTTCTGACAACATCTCCAGCTCCCTAGTGCTAGGGAGAGGATTCTGGGTGAGAATGAACACTGAGCTGAGTGAGTACTGACAGTTCCTGCTCTCCAGCAGTCAGACTTCAGAGTTTAAACCAAAAATTCTCCTTCAACCACTTGGTTTTCTTTGATGTATTTTCCCCGCTCAGAACACCTGCCTTATCCGTCACACACCAAAGGATATCCTGCCATTTCCTCATTAAAATATGGTAGAAATGGGAACGAGTAAACTCAGTTAATGTATATTCAGCCCTTTTTTTCAACAAGGCCCCTAGATTCTGCTACTGAGTCAATTTAATGCAGCTCAGGGTCAGCTGCATGGGACTGGGCATTTTAATTGAGATGTAGTGAGCATCCTTTGCTGAAAGAACCTCCTTTTGCAACATGTCAGCAGGAGACAATGTATTCAGCTCCATAATTATGTACTTGGGTACAATCACATAGCATTATATACAAAATCACCACAGTGCTGGAGAAAAAAAGGCCTGAAATGCTAATTAGTTCACAAATTAACATTGATTTGATTTAATGTTGAATAAGGGTTTGCAGCTTATACTTAAGGAGAGAACTTCACTTTCAGGCATGCTCAGACTCCCATGTTTTAAATAACACTGTGCAGCCTGTGCCAGGTGCACAGTGGGTTCATTATCTGTGTGTAAAGAGGTATGACTTACTCAAAATAAAATCAAGCACAGTGACTCCAGCACAATGTCATCCAGCAATACAATATCCTTTGGGACTGAGCTACTAAGTAAAAGCAGAGCGTAACAATCACCTGTCTTTGTGCTGCATCATGGTGGGGAAAGGTGAGCAGATCATATTTCCAGTGTAGTGCCCTTTCCTGTCACTGATGTCAGTACTGACAGGTGAAAATCCAAATAATAATGCATATTCTAATAACATTTTGCACTCCTAAGGCATCCTCATGGAAATAACTCAGCTTTCAAAGAGCACTGATGATTTCAGTCCCGAGCCACTTCTGTGCAGGCAGGGAAATCATGCCCTCCTCATTCTGTCCTAATTCTGTTCATTCAAGGGGTGTTTTGACATTGACTGAAACACAGTGGTGGTTTCACCCAGGGAAAATGAAGCAGAGGGAGTTCAGAGGAGAATTTTTAAAGGAGCTGTTTGAGCTGGGACAGAGAATAGGAGCAGTAATACTGGCTGCTCCAGCAGCTGATCAGAGGCAATGCTGAGAGCTGCAGCTCCTGCTGCTGGAGTTCTGGATCCAGCCATGCACAACAGGTCGCCTCAGCTCAGCACAGGGCTGTGAGAGGATTTAATGGGGCTGACAGCTGCCAATCCTTCAGTCCTGCTAGTCCCAAAAGCAAAAGTGTCCCTTTGGATCCAGCACACACAGCACTGAAAGGGAAGTCAAGCAGGCTGTGAATGGTTCATTAAGGGATGACCACTGTTTAACAAGAGGAAATGCTCTGATCCAGGAAGGGGCAAGACAACTAGTGTCTCTGTCCATCATTGGGGAAGCAAGGTAATTTCCATGTGCTGGTTACTGCAACTGCTCTGGTTTCTCACAAGGAAAATCCATCAGAAGAACAAGCTGCAGTTAAGGAAAAACTCCCTCATCCTTTGGATACGCCTATGCGGCCAAAGGGAGCAAAAAGCTGCTTTCTTAAGGGTGGTGGCTTGGGGAGGCCAAGACAATGGAACTGGGCATAAGTAAAAGCAGACCAGTCAATTGAATCCTTCCTTCTGTGAGGGGTATGACAGGAGTAAAAGATGCCAGAGCTGAAGGGGAAGTGGAAGATGGACACTGACTGACAGAGCTGGGCAAAGCAGCATCAACTGGTGTGAAAAGTTCCAACTTCCAATATGACTGGAGTTAGAGAGAAAACTCCTTTAGGACACCTGGTAGGGGACTGAGAAACTTATGTCTTTATCTTCCAGATCAAGGAGTGGGCACAGCTCTAAAGAAGTAGATGAATACAAGTCAAATGATGTCTCTAAACTTCCAAGATCTCCTTATCTCTTTCTTTCCATGCTTGTGTTGGTATTTGCATCATCTCCTTTTCTACAGTTTAAAACCATGAACACCTCTAAGCCTATCCCAGAACATTTAGGTCCATTTCCAAAGCTATGACAGCCACCAAAACAGGCCACGGACAGAAGTTTTGCCAAGCACTAGGGGACTGGGAGCTGGAACAGGTCCATGTCTCAAAGGAATGAGTCACAAGGTAACCAATACAGAGCCCATCAGAGAGAAAGGACACTGCCTTCCCTTCTTAGCACTGCAGAGGAGACCTACAGATCCCTGAGGGTAAGCAGGAAGCTTTGCAATAACTATTGTCTTCACCCAAGCCTTAGGGCACTGCTTTCCTGAGGGGCTGAAAGGTTTTAGTGTGCATGGCTTGACTGCACATTCCATAGTCTGGACAGAGGGCAAGTATCATCCATGGACCAGCAAACTGCATCCCTTCTCCTATTGCTTATCCACATAGGTGCTCCCTCCACAACACAAGGAGCCCAGTGGGAAACACAGGATTCTGCCCACAAATAAAAGGAAGAAGCAAATATCAGATTTATAAGGATTTGTAAAGAATTATTTGGCTTATACCTGAAAATACATCTGCACACAAGTATTTTGGTTTTAAATCCTCCTTGAACATGTTTCCTCATTTCTTTATGCTAACTTGGCACTTATTAAGAAAACACAGACTGGGTATAAAACTATATTCAGTGCAACAGAGCAAATGTTAAAATCAGGACAAAAGAATCCAGGAATAAATTTATATTTGCTGGGATGAAAATCTAGATGCAAAATAAATCTGACATTTTTGCTATTCACAGCTGAGGATTAATTTTATTAAATAATTTCACAGTTTTCCGGTTCACTGAGTGCATATTTTCTGATAACTCCCCAAGAAGGAAAGTATTTTGTATCCAGCAACTTGCACTGTGCATTGCTTCATTCAAGCAGCACTTGACCTGCACTACACTTATTCTGTTAGAGTTCATTTTTTCACCCTGTTCGTTTGATCTCTTCTGCATTTGCCTGACCTGATAAACTGTTCAGCTCACATGCACCACACTGCACAGAATGTAATTGTTGAGTGTCACAAATTAATACTTACAAGAAACCACCCCCAAAAATACATAAAAGAGGGGAAGTCATTATTAGAAAGGTTAATCTTCTCAACTGCTGCTATCAGTTTGACTAGATAAACTCAGGACCTCTTTTTGTTTCGTTATGCAAAATGTCAGCTCATGTAGACTGTTGCCCTCTGTGCCCCACACTAAACATGCTACAATTGCATTATCATAAAGCATTATGTAAAATAAAGTGAGATTAACTTACAATTATTTGGGTCAAAATTTATTCCAAATTGAAACCCATTCCCCTGCAGTGAGTCAGGTCAAAGGAAAAAAGCTCTCAACAGCAGGATTTAAGACCCTGTGCTAACCCACTGTGGCTTCACAATTAGTGGCCAGCACCCATGGCTGGCACCTTAATGCACACATAACCTCTCACCCTGGGATAATTTCATCCATCCCTCCCATTTCCAAGCCAGTGACAGGAACTGGAAAGCATCTGATTTTTTTCAGTCACCACGCACTAAATATAATTGCTAATGCAGTAGTAGCTGTTGCATTAATAAACCCAATCAACCGACTAAAGAAGCCTCTTCCCTCTCTTCCCTGCTAACCTCACTGCAATGAGTCATTCCTTTAGGAGTGATCTACAGTAGTATTTTCTGCTACTAGACTCAGGATTTCAAGGGCTGTTATTTACAGGATGGTTACTGGAGATTTAAAAATGAAGCAACCTTGGCTCTGCTTCTGTATGAGTAGATTTACATCCAACAAAACAATATACTTACCAACCACTGGAAAGGATTTTCAATACAGAATAACAAATTTGACATCAAAATATAGGTACACGTGGCACAGAGCAAACATGCATGATCCCAGGCACTGTAACTGACATGGAAAACCAGCACGAAGCTCTCCTCCTGGAGGTACAGGAGTGACAACGAGCCAGCAGCAGCCTGGGCCAGTTATCTATGGGAGCAGCCATGAGAAGGGGAATGTGCTTTATTCTCTGAGCTGTGCTGTCAGCCCAGCCTGGGACCAAATTCTGCTCAGCAGCTCTCAGTGAAGGCAGAGGAGCTGGTCACTGGCAGCTCACAGAAGAGTTCATCCCCCTGATACCACCTCCCTTTACCCCATTTAGCACATGGCTAATAATGCAGCTGGGCTGGGGGAAAGGTGCCATTTTGCGCTGGCAAATGCTTAGCTGAACACAAGTGCTGTCCTGGAGTGCCAGTTACCACAAACAGGGGAGTGAGAAGGGGAAACACATTTTAATATGCTAGGCCTTTCAGTCCTCCAGTAGGGAAAAACCCTGGCATGTGCTGTCCTCTAGTTAGAATGTAATGTGTGATCCTGGAATAAGGACATATATTGGCAATGCCATTTGGATTACTGGTGGGCAGTAACCTGCATTAGTGCATTCTGCTTCTGAGGAAGAGCAGCAGCACATGTCTGTGCTAGCAGGAACACAGAACAGCCCTTAATTCCTGCAGCAGAAGCTCTTCTCCAGGCAGAAGGAGGTCAGTCATGGGACAGAGCACACACAGCTGTAACTCTCAGGGGCACCAGGTGCCTTAACATTCCCAGGTGCATTTCCCACTTAGTCACAAGTTCCATGGTAAACACAATTTTTAAGGAGTCCAATATTTGTGCAAAGAGCTTGGTTCTGTCAGTGAGTCTGCATCACCCTTCTGTCCTCAAAAAAGGTACACAAAAAGCCCCAAGAAACACTTCTTGAACTGAAGAATTAATAAGATTGTTGGCATTTTTAAATGTCAGTCAGTTTTTACACAAGCTCTGTGCCTGTGGAAAAAAAACCTGGGAGAGTCACAATCCATAATTGTCCAGCAGGAGTGTCTCTAGCAAATGAAAATGTTGAGGATTCATTTAAAGGATGCTCTGGAATGGACATCTCAGGCACTGCCGTCTGGGGACTGCCCCCAGAGCTACTCTCCAGGAAAGGCAGCTGAGACAGATGATAAGATTAAATGCTCTCCTTCCCCCAGGGCAGGCAGCAGCTCCCCCTCATCCCTGGGGACACTCAGCAATGAGAGTGCAAAGATCTCCAGGGCTAAGGAAACAAGGAGGTCAGTGATTTCTCCCTGACAAATATCTGCCTTGGAGGCAGCACTACATGCATGCACTGCCACCCCTTATCCCAGGGCCGGGCAGGGCAGGTGATGGGAGGTTGTGAGAGCACCAGAAGCAAATGTGCTTTGTCGTGAGGATGGTAAAGAGAAAAAGAGAGAGGGAATTTTGCCTGGCCTTTACGTCTCAACTTAAAATTTGTGTACCAAATACATATGATGGAAGGGGGTCAGATATTCAGCTCCTCTTAACCCCAGCCAAATTCATGACTCTAAACCCCCAAATATTTTAGAGAATTTCAGTCAGGTTAAGTAAAATTCATCTGCTAATTGCAGATGCTTACTATTAGTTTTCTTTCAGAATCCTTCTCAAAGTCACTCCATCAGCAAAGCTCTGAGAGCATCCTGTCAATTTATGCCTGGCTCCTGCAGGGAGACACCTTAGCAAAACAATCTAACCTTTTAATTCCTCCTGTTTTCGTTTTTCCAAAAACCCAGCAAGGACAAAAACCAGGCAAACAGCAAGAAACAGCAAGAAACAGCAAGCATTGTCCTTGTTCATGGCAAATACAGACACAGATTAATGAATCCAAAAATGGCTATGACAGAGTCAGGACATTTAAAAGCAAATGTGTGTTCCAAGTTAGCTCAGACTCGGCAGCTAATCCCGCAGCCACGGGGGGCCCTACCTTAGTAGGGATCAGCTGATCTTGATTGCTCGTGTGACCTTTCCTGCCTGTGCTCCAGAGCCACATGGTGAGCAGAACAAGCTGCTCTGGCGCCGCATGAAAGCTGCAGGGCTAACCCCCGAGGCAATCAACACATTTCAACCTTGGCATGGCTGAGATGGAGTGTATCACATGCTGCCACTGGTTAGCAGCAAAGCCTCTCCAGCTCTTAATTTACATATGCACAAATTAATGATCCTTATAATTTTTATTCCAATAAATGGGCAAGCTCTTGTCATACATGAGAACCGACATTTTTCACACTCATTTTAGGTTTAAATCCTACCCAAATGGGCACAGTGATGCAGTTTGACTGCAGGTGTAAGAGAAAGCACAGCCTCCATCCCCAGGCTCTTGGAGAAGCCAGGGCAAGGGGTGGGAATCAAACAGCTTCCCTTGGAGACCTAGGGAAATTTTAGCCAACCTGGTGTTTATCAATTGAGTTAACTTCTCTCAATAAAAATACTCAATAGGAAAAGGAAACTTGATCAGTGTTTTCTACAGTCACCTGGGAATGTGACCACACACCCTTACTCCAGAGAATTCCTTCATGGGATTTAGCAAATCACTTAGATTGTATTCTTACACTATAAATGAGTTGCTTGTTTATCTTTAGTGCAAACTAGTCCTTTGGCTATAAACTTTGGGCCAACAAAGTTTCTATAGAACTAGAACTAGATGAAATCTGCCCTAAGGACAGCTTTGCTTAGCTTAGTCATGATAAATCTGCAGCACTCTGTATCCATTGGGATTTTACACCATAAAATCTGGGGCTGTCTTTGGATGATGAAAATGATTATTGCCTTCTCCATTGGCAGGCAGCATAAAAACTAAGTGTCTGTGTCTCATTTAATAAGCTGATATTTGTTTGCTGTACACATCTATAGGAAGAGGCTGTGCAGGGTTTCTGCAGGAGCAGTGACATTAGTGTTTTCATATTCAATCTCATTTGAGCTTTTTCAATATCCTCAGCAGCATCACCCTACATGCCAGCCAGGTACAGCATCTTGGGAAAAGGAGAAGACATAAAAAGCCCCAAAAGAGGTTGGGCAGAGACAAGCCAAAGCAAGAATGTTTTATAGAAAATATAAAACATTTCTGGGTTTGAATTTAGGAACACTCTTGTCCCCATTTACAGCCCAATATCACAGCAATGATTGCTAATAGACCTCTGTGAAGAGTAAAAAATTATGTTGATTAGTTTCCAGCAGGGCCATTTGCCTTCGCAAAAGAGCCTCAAGTAAAACAAGTGTGGGAGCTCGTCCATGCTGTGTGAAGGGAAGAATTCAAATTCCACAGCCCCCTGGGGAACCAGCTGCAAAGCAGTACCTGTGACCAGGGCACCTAACTGAGCACATGTGCACTGGGCAGCCTCATTCCTCTCTGCAAACTCTTACCTATATTTACTGGCCATTTTAAACCTGGGAGGGTTTTTTAATGATGTTCATCTCTTTCTAAATGATGGCAGCAGAATCTGCTGGTCAAATGGTCAAATGCTTAATGCAAAACCATTTCTTGCTAGCAGTGAAATGCTAAATGTAAATAAACTTATTGCTCACGCAATTCTGCCTGAGACAGATTGATATTACTTTTCTTTAAGATACGGGGGAAATTGATAAAAGAGATCTTTGCTGTGTGTCCCAGACACATTTTCACTTCAGGCACATATTTACTGACCACTCCCTGGCAGAACTGGAAAAGAAACTTCACCAGACTGATGCCAGGGAAAAGGATGCCCAATGTTTCCCAAGGAGAATGCTCTTCCATAAAGCTTCAGCAAGCAGAAAAGAAGTTGACCACATGGTTTGGGAACTGAAAGGTACTTGCAGGATACACAGACATGACAATCTCATGTGGCTCTGGATATAGAACTTTGGGCTTTCCTTCAGAAGTCTTAAACTAGGATTTCCCACCTCCCCACATTGAAGGATCTGCTCTTTGATCTGTCTGGGACAAAAAAATCTACCCCTTACAGAACAGCCACACACTGTCTCAGAATAATGACAAGGATATACATATTAACCTCTGAGAATCAACCAGGCACTGGGGTGACAAACAGTGTTGAAATGTTTAGGTAGCCAGGTGGGTGTTATATACTAACAGAGTTCCGAACAATCTCACTAAACATGACCTTGTCTTTGTTTCAATTGCAACCTGCTGCCATGCAAAAAAAAAAAAGAAAAAAGCAGAATCAAGACTTCTTTTCAAATGTCAAAAAATGGAAA
>NW_008657378.1:19339-21564 GCF_000695815.1 Acanthisitta chloris | reverse complement strand
CCTGCTCGGATTTAGTCTGCCCGTGACCTGATGTGCCTTTAGTTCTTTTTTTCTCTCTTGTCTGCTCCTTCCCCCCCCCGCCCCGTCCGTGCAGAGTTGGTGTGTGTAGCTCCTCCCCGGCCCCGCTCGCTGCTCGGAGCTCTGCCCGGGGTAAGTGGCACCTTCCCTTCGATCCCCTCACGCTCTCCTCGTGGCCCTTTAAATTCTCCACCCGAGTCAACAAGGGGATGATGATCTCTTGAAACCGCGTTCACGAGAGGTATGAAACGAATGTGGTTATTTATAGCGCGGTTTGAAAAGATTGAGACCTTTGTGTGCTGTGTTGTGTTTGGGAGAGAGGCGAACAGGGCAGATCTGCTCCTGGAACTAGAGGTTTCCAGTAGTGCAGATGGTGAGATTTGTGCCCGCGTTAAGCTGAGATTGAATGGAACGTCGTGGGTCAAAATTAATAAAATCTACATTTTCTGAACAGCAAATACCTCTGAGCTGATGAAGATGGTTATACTTTGAACGCTTCGAAGTGCTGAAATAGGAATTCATCACAGGTTGCTTTACAGAAATGCTGAAAGTCATAGGTGAGACACAAAAGTAGGAATGCTTGCAGGGGAGAAAAATGACAGGCTGGAAGGAATGTGGAACATTCAGTGATATGTGGATGGCTTGATGCATTTTTCATTTTAATTTGGTTAACTGAAAAGCTGGATGCAGGTATTCTGGCTGTGGATATGCAATTGAATAAAAAGGATTGGCATTTGGAGTGCAATTGACCTTCTTTGACAAAGTTTTTATTAGTGCATTGCAGTGGTCGAACAGCCCAATATTTTGTTCAGGTCTGTATGAGGCTGACTCAGAAGTCATCAATCATCAGCATATTAATTTCCATGAAGTCTATTAAGGAAATAGCAACAGGTGTCAAGGGCAGGAAAAGTCAGCTATTTTCTTCATTTGATAGTTGATTATAAATATATATGTTTATAATCAAGAACACACTTCCATTTTGTCGCTTTTTTTTTATTAGCAGTCTATGTTTTTAACCTATTTGAGGAGTGATATAAGTGCTGTCTGTATTGTAATCTTTTGGGAGTGGTTATTACTGAAAAACCAGTACCAGAGTATATGGTGGAACATTATTCAGGGCCCTGTCTGAAGCTGCTGACAGCATTTAAAAAAAATCTTTTAAAACTCAGCATGTAATGGAAAAAGAATAGAAGTTACAAATAATTTCTGAGGCTGATTGACTTCTGAACTTGCACATGTCCTGGCCCACAGCAAGCCATAGCTCCAGAAGGAAACAGCAGATAATAAGCAGCTATGAGATAAAAAGAACATCCTTGCAACAGGAGGGATGCATTGTGCTGCCATTTACCACTTGGAGTTAAATTAAAACTATTTGAAAACTGAGAGTAACTTGTGGTATGACACCTAAACAATCTTACTTAACTATAGAAAACAGGACAAATTGTTCGAAGCCTTAAAAAAATAAATAATGAATCTTGCAACTAGCTGCATCATAGAATGATCTAATGGATAATGTGTTGTGATACCAGAGGAGAGAGTTATTTCATGCATATTGATTGAAACATAAAAGGACTTCTCAGCAGTGACCGTGTCATGTCATACCTAATGCATATTCTCATTTGTGTTTTTCTAAATATCCTGCTAGGTGGATAGAGAAATCTGTCAGCACGAGCAAAGACAATGTGAATCTCAGTTAGGGAACAGACAGAGGGGGAGAGAAGTGATATTTTGTCCTGGCTTGAGTTCCAGAGCTCTGGCTGCAGGCCAGGGCTTCTCATAATCCTTAAGTAGTATGATATTTCTGCTAAAATAATCAGTGGTGAAGTGCAGTCAGTACCAGTGCCCCTGGTTCCATTTGTCAGCAGGGTTCAGTGCTAGTGCTGTGCAGAGAAGAGCCAAACAAATTTCTGCTCTATAAGACCAGCTGTTTTTCACAAGACCTTGCTGTATGGTTGGAATCTTTGCTTAGCTTCTTGAAGGGGAGAAAGACTGAGTTACAGAAACTTGGAGAAAAACGCCTGCTGTTGTGTCAGCAGCCTGATGTGGAGTAACTGCACAGTTGTCTCTCAGAAGAGCTGCAAAAGCTGAGGAAGTTGCTGTCTTTGTGTTCAGCAGCTCACAGGTCAAACTCCTCGTTTAATCATTGCTGTGTGAGAGCTCTGACTGCTTCCCTGCCTGACGCATCTTCTAAACTCGTCAGTTCTGCT
>NW_008657378.1:18866-19315 GCF_000695815.1 Acanthisitta chloris | reverse complement strand
AAGAGCTGGAACAGAGTGAAGGGTTGCTTAAGTCTGTAGTTACCTATGCTCTAAACAAGAGTTTAAAACTTTTGGCTGCATGTCTGTGTTGAATTTAGTCCAGTTAAGAAGAAGGATGACTCTTCACCACTGTCAGTTTCTGTTTTGTTTTGGTTTTGATTTGTGAGTGTTCTTTTGGTTTAGAACAATCCCTCTCCCTTTTTTGCCTTTTTTTTCTGTATTAGTTTGAGTCCATCCCAGGTCTGCCTGGTGTTCCCCCAGCTGCCAAAACCTGATTTTCAGTGCCCCACCTTCCCAGGTTAATAACACAACAACCCCATAAGATTCTCCTTCAAAGCCTACCTGGTCCCATCTAACTGGCTGGCGCCCAGAGCCTGTACCTTGTCCCCATAAAAAAGTCTTTACTTGCTTGAGAGAAGTTGAGTTTTGAGGAATGCTGTTCTGCATCA
>NW_008657378.1:308-18839 GCF_000695815.1 Acanthisitta chloris | reverse complement strand
TGGGGTCCAGAATGGCAGAAGCAATAATTTTGTAGCTGTCTCTTTCATGCTGTCCTGCCATCCCCCTGACTTCTCTCTGAAGGCATCTCTTGTAGCTTCTGGGGGCATGACAGCTTAATATGTGAGAACAAGAGCCCAATACATTTTTTAAAAATCCCCACAATGTCAGATCTTGCTAGAGCAGAACCATCAGCATAATGTTTTGTGCTTTCCAAGCCTGCTCCCCACTTGTGAGAGGGAAGTAGCTGGGTTGATCAGAGCGAAAGAGAAACTGAGGACAAAGGGCACACACGTTCCCAGGTGTCCCTTTCACATCAGTGAGTCAATCTGGTGTCCCCTAGTATAGAAGGCATGGTTAGATATATTCATGTGGCAGTGTGTCATGCATATTACAGTTTGGCTGGCTGTTTTTATGCTGGTGGAACAAATAAAGCTCAATCAAAGGAGCTTAAACAGTGGCAACATTAAGATATAGTTCAGAGAATTATTTTTTTCAGACAGCAGCAAAGCTGTCAGCTGAGGAGTGCCACTCAAGCTCTTCTAGCTCTGAGTGCAAGGGTAACTGAGGCCCTTCAAAAGATGCCAATGGAGAGGAGAGAGAGGAACTATCCCAGTTATGTCCATGAGCACTGGGAGAACAAGCAGAGACATTCAGCCAGTGTGTGAAGGAAAGCCTGGCAGACTTCTCCCAGCCCAGAGTAATGAAGATGAATGGCACTTAGAGCTGTCAAAGCAGATCAAAGTTGAAGTAAAAGAAAACAAGTGGACAGCTTTGTTTCTATACCTTTGCTATTCTCTCTTGGATTAAATGCGAAATAAACATTTGCTTTGAAGAAGCTGTTTGTGAAATGAATCAATCAGACACTTGGGGGGAAGAAAAAGCTTGTTCAATCCTGCTGTACTAATATGTATGATAAATGGCTATGGAGCCTGCAGAGCCAAATTTCAGAGGGTATGAACTGAATGGTGGCAACCAGAGGATGGGTAAAGGTGCCAAAATTCCAAGTGGTGGAGTCAGGGCAGGCCTAGATGAGCTCAGAGCATGGGTACTCTTTGGCCATAATGTATAATGCTTTATTTTGTGGCTGGGAATAGGTCTGTTGAGATTAACAGAACAATTTGTAGGTCTAAGTTGAATATGTACGAGATTAACAGAACAATTTGTAGGTCTAAATTGAGTATGTACATAAATTCTTCATGGTCTTGAAGTAAAACATAGTCCTTAGTGTAAACTGAAAGGACGTTAACACCAGCAGTGTGAAATCAGCATAAACTGAAAGGACGTTAACACCAGCAGCATGAAATCACCGTAATTTCTGGTGGGATTGCTTAAGATAAGTGACAGGAGGAGGAAACAAAGAAAGGATGGCCAGGAAAGGGGGATGAAACATGCAGAACCATACGGGTTAGATAAGGAGACCTGATGCTGCTGAATTTGTGCTGTGAGAAAGTGCACTTTCAGCCTCTCTTAGCATTAGGAAACAAACCATAGCATTCTGACTTCACTGTTTTGATTTGAGTATTTACTGTTTTTCTTTAGAAATAACAAATAAAGACATTGGAGTATTTATGCTGTTGACTTTGCAAGGTGTTTATTTTTTTTAAAAGAGATGAATGTCAAGAAGCTTTGCATTTATATGAAATACATTCCAGCAGTACAGTGTTTGTTTAAGTATGACAGAGTATCAACCTTGGGGTTTTTATATATTTTATATATTTTCATAACCTATTTCCTCACACCTCCCACATGCAGACACACACACAAGTTTATGAAAAGGCTTTTAAAAAAATTGTCTTAAACATTCAGGATATTTTCATTGAATTGTGTCTTAAAACTTGCACTGTTGGATTCTCCTGCTAAATTTGGCATCCTTGGAATTGGTAATGTTGCCACAGAGTTCATTTGTCAAAAGATGCAAAAGTTTCAAAAAAACTAAATTTACCCAGACATGGGTTTGCTGTTCTCTTGTTTTTACAGTTTGCCAGTTACTGCAGAAACATTTTCCCCACTCAGACATTTATGGATTGTTTGTATTTTAAACAATTGTTTAGTTCAAAATTCATTTCCATCTTGAACATTTTTTTAAAGTTTGGGGATAGGAGGAGTTAATCCTAAAATTTCATTTAATTTGCAAAAAAGACTGTTAGACACTCAGTTTGAAAATATTATTACAAGGGCAAATTAAGGACTAAGTTTAATGAAAACTCATGAGAAAAATACTGTGATTTTGGATCATGTTTGTTGATGAACAAAGACAAGAAATACAATTGCGTCCGTAAACAGATGCCACTTATTAACTACTTGTGGAAATGTAATTAAAATGTTTTGTAAGGAGTTTTTGGTGCTGTTCATGTTGGTTTTTAGAGGACTTTTCTCAGGAAACTCTCATTAAAATGAGGGTAGACTAGTGTCCTGATATTTGAAGCCAGGCAATTACAGACCTGTCAGTCTCACACAATATAATGTAACAGCTGAAACCAGGGTCAATTAATGAGGGCTTAAACCAGGGTAGTATAACAAATGCCAGTCTGTTACAACAGGGTTGTGTGTAGCTTGGTTCCATTCGATGTTTTATGGAATGAAAATGATACAATATTGGTGTGGCAAACATTTAAGTACCGGCAAACATTTAAGGCCAGTCTGGCTGGCCTTAAAATGTAGTCATGAATTGTGATCATCATCTGTTTTTCCCTGGGATGCTGTAAGGACTGTTGCTCATGACTGCTGTCTGGTAGGTTTATTGGTGATCCATCAGCTGACTGCTGCTAGCTTTTTCAGATGACAGTGATTCATTTATTGAAAATGCCTGTTTGGTTACCCATAATCACTGGGCAACCTATACCCAAGGAAACAACTCCATGTTAGTAGCCAAATTCAGAATCATCCTCCTATGAACAAGAAAGTTGTCAAGTTTTCTTTTCTTCTTTTTTTTTTCTTTTACAAATGTGAAGGTGTCTTAGCAAGCACTGACTTCAACTGTCATGAAGGTCCGAATAGCTCAGCTGAGTTTTTTCTGTGATAATAGGATTGAAACAGACCAATGTAATCCACATGTCCATGAAACAGACACAGGCTAGAAAGAATGTGAATTTTAAAGCTTAGTTACTCATGAGATGGTTTAGCTAGGGTCAAAAAGCTAAGGGTGGATGCTAGGCTGGATGAGGCCTTGAGCAACCTGGTCTAGTAGAGAGATGTCCCTGCCCATGGCAGGGGGGTCTTGGGACTAGATGACTCCTTTCCAACTCCTAAAATTCGATGATAAAGCAACTTTTACATTAGGACTGACTTTTTTCAAAACAATGTATTTGCTCCAATTACATTTGTTGGACCCAAAAGAGTAAGGTCCAGTGTAGGGATGGGAAACTTGCTAGGTAGGTCACAGTAATTTGTCTCTTCTGATATTAAGCTATTAATTATTTGTGTTACTGACAGTTTGCTTTTCATAGAGTTCCAGCACCTACATAAATGTTTATTTTCCTTTCAGAACTCTTCTGTTGCCTGATCAAAGGAGCTATCCAGATAATGTCATTCCATGGATCTGAAATATTGGTGAATTAGTCCAGGTTCCCTAAAGGACTGTAAAATGGAGCCAATAACATTCAAAGTTAAAAACTGTCAGACACCTAGTGATTTCTCAGCAAGTTTCAGTCTCCAGCTGGTTGGTTCTCTGCCAGTGCATTCCCTAACCACCATGTCAATGCTGCCTTGGATTGTGGCAGAGATCCGGATGCTCAGTACTGTGTCTTCCAAAGAAGAACCTAGTGTCAGCCAAATCCGACTTTGTGTTTCACCAGCAAGTCTGAGATGTGAACCAGACACAGGGAAAATCCAGCAGTGGGATCCATTAATTTGTTCAAGTTTGTTTGAATACAAGCCACAGCACGTCCACAAACTGATTCACAACAGCCACGATCCAAGCTACTTTGCGTGTCTGATAAAGGATGGAGCAGCAAACCAGCAAAGTATCTGCTATGTGTTTAAAGCTGATGATCAGACAAAAGTAAGTAAAAAGAACAAAGCAAGAAACCCTGGAATTGCTGTTGTACTGTTTGATTCCTTTCACTACAGTGTCAGATCTTAAGGTTGCACCTACAATTAGTCTGGATCTCACTCAGACTAACCGACAAGCGTCACTTTACTTGATGTTAATGGTTCATTTGAATTTGAACTGTTCAGTATGTGAAGTGAAAGCTGTGTACATCTCCTACAGGATCAGGGCCTCAATTTCATCAGCTTAAAAAACACTTTAGTTTGGGGTATGGGCTGAAATCTTGGCCGTCAAGTCAGTGAGAGTTTTTCTGTTGATGTCACCAGGGCTAGGATTTCACTCTTGAGTCCCTGTGAACTTTATCTAATCCTGCACTCAGACCTCTCAAATTTCTGTTTTCCTGAGTTGAGACCTGTGTGACTGGGAAACAGAGATACCTCCTTTCTCAGAAAGAGGAGGGGCTAGGGTGGAACCTCCATATGTAGTGTATCTCCAGCCACAGGACACTGTGGAAGCCTCTTCCTAGCTCTGTAATCCACAGACCTGGCAGGTGGGGTTAGACAGCTGGGAGAGAGGCACAGTCTTTGTGACCCTGTGATATTCAGGCTTGCTGCTGTGTGGTGTGAGACGGGAGGTGGGTATGAATGTCTCACAGTGGGTGAGATTTGACTCATTCTGCATTTCCTAAGTGCAAGTTGTGTTCTTGCTGAAAAGGTGGGAGCATTAAAATCTTCACTCTCTTCTGTTTCAGAGTAATGCAAGACAATAACTCTCTGGAATGAGTAAAATGAACAGGATTTGACACAAAGCTATTGGGGATCTGCTGGGGTCAAAACAGTGACATATCCTTCACCTCTTGAGTGTAGGCTGTACTTATAATGTTGGAAAACAGCATGTTTGCTCGACTCATAAGAGATGCCCTGCTGAAGCACCCTGGAGGTATCATGTGAATATACACCACACATGGGACTTATGCCAAGCTGCCCAACAGCAAAACATTGTACAATTCCAAATCCATGGTCTCAGGCTTAGAGCTCAAAACATATGGAAACAGCTTTAGTTAAATCCCCCCAGATAAAACGGCAGTTCCAGTAAATTAGAAGGCAAATACATTGTAAATCATAAGCATTCAAGTGAGAAATCCTGTCAAGTTAAATGTCAAATACCAAGTTTATGTATGTAAGAGAGCAGAAATAAGGAGTAGATGTTTCAAAACTTGGCATTGAATAGCAGTTGATGAATGCATTTTGCAGTTTGCTTTTGCATGTGTTTTCACTTGTGATTTTCCAGGATTATGGTGAGTACACAGCACTGATCACCTCCAGTACATTTTCTTCTGAGTTTTCTTTTGCAACAAAAGATTCGAGTACTTTTTCTTCATGTTTGATCAAATTCCTGGACATGTTTGAAATGAATGAGAACAAAATAAGTCTCTAGTCAAATTTGCAGCTGTGTCTACATGTTTTTGGAGACAACACCCAGAATTTTCAGATGCTTGTTTTAACAACTTAGCCCCAGATTCACACAGCTATCTGTCCTTTCATCAGCTGCCCTCCACCTGGTCTCTTAACTTGCCTTGACTGCAAGGATTGTTTCTTTTGACTTTTTTGCAGGCTAGGTAGACATCTGATCAGCATTTGTGGACCTGTGTTTTGACAAAAGGATATTTGCGTGTTCAGAACAACTCTTTACCCAGCAATCTTGCACATCCAGACTTTTGTGATCATTGCACTTCATCTATTTTGATTTGGAAAAAAAAACCCCAACAAAACCAAATACTAATTACAATAACATTGTGAACTGCAAGAGCCACAATTCTTTGTATCTGCATACATAAACCTGTAGTAGGGCTGTATTCAACAAAGAGTTCTTGGATTAAGTCAGATCTGACTCAGGATTTGAAGTAGAAGGTACTTTGTGGCTTTCCAAATAAGTTTTAGTACTACACTTGATAGCTGGTAGTTCTAAACTGTTTGGAGCTGTAGTTGAGGTGTGCTGGTTGCTTCATAGCTCATTCTTCCTAAACACAGCACTGCTTTCCTTCATTGACTCCAAGGAATGAGAGAGAAGTAACAAGAAGCTAATGACATACTGTCACAGGATATCCCACTCCAGCAGGTGCAAAGTAGCCAAAACATTACAGAGAAGAGTAATTTCTGTTCTTATTATCAGTTTGGAAAAGTAATTCCATGTGTCATTAGGTTGATCTTACTTTGCTGTATCAAATGATTTGTTTTACTAGGTATGTTTAATCTTGATGGATGTTTTGGCTGGCAGATGGAATACTGGTCACTGGTTTCTGATTAATGCTCTGAGCTAGTTTAGATTTAAGGCAAGTTAAGGTTGTACTGTTCTTTATTATAGTTTTATATTTATTGTAAATAAAGAGTAGCAGTTCTAAACTTAATGGTTTCTCAGAAGTCTGACTCAGAGGACATTCAGTACCTCAACCTTTTCCATGTCCTGTGTTCCACTCAGCAGTAGGCCCTGATTTTTCCTAGTCTGTCTTTTGTCACCTATGTAGCTATAGAAGGCCTTTTTGTTGCCTTTGACATCCCTTGCTAGATTCAACTCCAGGTGGACTTTGGCTTCCTGTCCATGTCTCTGTGCTCATAGGGTGTCTTCAGCTCAGGTTATCTACTTCCACCATCTGTATTCTCCATTTTTCTTTGAGTTTTGTCAAGAGCTCCTTGTTCATCCATGCAGGCATATTTTTCATGGTCATTTGGATGGACTGCTCTTGAACAAGGTGGTCTTTGAATGACAACCAGCTTTCCCAGATCCTCTTCCCTCTAGGGCCTCTTTATTCCATGGTGCTTTTTTTAAGCTGATACCTGAAGAGGACAAAATATGCTCTTATGAAGTCCAGGGTTGTGATCCTGCTTTTTGCCCTGCTTCTCAGGATCCTGGACTCTACCATCTCATGGTCACTACAGCCAAGGCTGCACTTGACCCCAACAAGCCATTCCATGTTGGTAGGAATTAGGTCCAGCAGAGCACCTCATTAATCACCTCCTCTGTCACTTGGGTCAGCAAGTTGTTATTGATGCTCTCTAGGAACTTGCTGGGCTGTGTTGTTCCTCCAGCAGATTTTTGGGTGGTCGAAGTTCCCCATCAGGACCAGGGTCTATTGGAGCTGCTTCTGGCTGTTTGTAGAACACCTCATCCACCTGTTCTTCCTGGTCACAGGGTAAAACAAATTCCTGTATGCATAGTAGAAGTTAGCAGGCAGCACTGTCACCTTTGTTTTTTTAGTGAAGCAGATGCTGAGAATGCTTGAAAGTTTCCACTTTATTTCTCTGATGTGAACTGTAGGGTTAGAGGATTTGAGGGAAAGCCTAGAAACTTGAGTCTCGTGTCTTTCTGTGACTTTGTCAATTACCAATACAGAACTAGAGTATAAAGAAATGTAAACAGTTCAGTTCAGCTTTTGAAAGGATTACATTTTGTTGGAGGGTTTTTTTTGTTTATTTGGGGTTTTTTTAATCCCCAAGAGTCTGGACACAAGTTGTCAAAACAGCCTGTAACATTACTTGTGTTTACCAGAGCAGTTAAAACACTGGGTTGAACTGTTCTGTTGTACTTCACAGAGAAATAGTGCCCATGATTTAAGCAGGATTGCAGCTGCACAAGACATGCATGTGTGTGGTGCTTCTGAATCTTTGCTCTGTGGTGTTGTCAGGGACAGCTTTTGGCCCAGGCAGCTGCAGGAATGTCAGTGCCTGTATGTTTGCAGCAGACTGGGACACCTGCCCAAGACCTGAGCCTGCTGATGGACTTTTGCTTGTGCCAAGTCTGCCCCACAGCAGACACACATAAGCCCCATCTCCTCGCACTGAGGCACTTTTAGAAATGTATCACTTGTCCTGTGCTCCAGCTGCTTTGTTACAGCAGGGATCTCTTCTTTTGTCAGAGGGCTTCATTTTTTTTGGTTCATCAATTGCTTAAACAGTTACTATGCTTTTCAACAGCCTTCACCTACTTTGATGAGTTACAATAGCTTATGCACTTAATAGCTCACACTGAATTACCTGAGATGCAGCACTCTGTTACGTGTTGTTTATGATCTGATTATGTGCTGAAGAAGCTGGTTTCAGAAAATCAACTTAGCTCTCAGTGAGGCTGCACAGAGCTGATCTTGCGAGTGAACTTCACATTATTCATCTATAAAAGGAATGGCTGAGGCTCAGTGAACTCCAAAGCAGTTGTTGTGAGGCTTAGCTTCGTGGCTGACGGTTCTTACACAACTTGTTTTTACATTAGACTGTAAGATATGGGCTCATTAAGTATCTCGTTTTTAATAGCACCATTTCCCTTTCCTAAAAGAATTCAGAGATGATAATTTAAAGACAGAGGTGATCTTTGTTTTCTGCTGTATTTTATTGCTTGATGAGTCTGGGGCAATTAAAACATAGCTGTTCTGTTGAAAAAAAGCATAAACCACTGAAAGAAAATTAAGTAACTGGACTAAGGTCAGTGCAAGTGAGAGCTTAATTTGGCTGTTTTCTGCCTTCTATTCTAATGCACCTTTGGGTTTTTTTTTGATGGAATCTATGTAATTGCAAGCTGCTAGCACTGCTTCTTGGTTTAGGATATGTCTCCTGTCTTACCATATGCTAACTGTAGAAATTAATGTAAAAAACAGAAAGGAAAAAACCCAAACAGAACAAATGAAAATATGTATTTGTGCAAGTACACAGCCTGGTAAACCTTAGCTGTGTAAACTTTAATAGAGTGTCCTGTATAATGCAAACAACCACTGTGCTTTGGACACCCTTGCAATGAATCAAGCTTTATGTGCATCTTGAGCTTAAGTGCAACAGCACCATCTCTATCCTGAGATTTGTTCAAAAGATTTGTGTATGTGAGCTCTTCTTTCAGGGAACTTTAGTGGCCAATGACCCTTCCCCTAGCAGCATTATTCCAGGCCTTTATGGTGTTCAGACCCTAGAATGACTTTGTCATTCTGCATCAGCTAAATGCTCCTGTGTTCACCTTCATTTTATAAGAAATATTGTGTAATTTCCTTCAGCCTTGTGTGTGATTGCCACATGGAGAAAGTAATTTGTGTAATACCAATGCCATTTCCTGAGTTAGCTGGAGATAATGTTTTATCCAAGAAGATGAAATGAATCACAGGGTTTGTAAAAAGAGTTGTCTATTCTCATGCTTACTGCAGCAACAACATAAAAATTATATTTTCTTGTGATTTCTTCAGTCTCCTAAATCATACAGAGATTTCTGCTACAGAATGGCCAAGAGCTCTTACTGTGACTTCAACAGTATAGTAATCTGTATTAGATGATGTTGTTCACATATTTTTCAACTTATATAATACTGAAAATAGCTGTGTGTTACTTGTGATGTCACTTGTACTTTATTTTAGAGTTCATGCTGAGGTTAGTTACTGTTCTTTCACTTTTTCTGTTGGAGATTGTAGCAGAAATACGAAACAGTGGAACTGAGGCTAAAACACAATTAGTGGATTTGTGATGGCTTCTCATCTGAATACTAACCATTCTTTTTTTCTTACAAGGCCTATTGCTTGTGGCCTGTGATGTCCAGCACATTAACCATTCTTTTTTTCTTACAAGGCCTGTTGCTTGTGGCCTATGATGTCCAGCACACGTAATTGGAGCCATGAATATCTGAGCATCCTCCAGAGTTACAGTAATGAGTTTTCTTCAGAAACTCCCTGTGTACTTAGATAAGAGCTTCCTTATATATCTTCAAAGAGAAGCTCACTCTTAACTTTAGTCTGAGTCAGCTTTCAGTGGCCCTGTACATTCCCACCTTTTCCCCTATTCTTTACACTGTGGTAGCAATTAGTGAGGTGTTTCAGAGCATTTTAAATATTCCAAAGGAAAAGTGAGAAAGTTTTAATGAAATCAGCATCGTAACATGATCACAGAACAGATTCATGTCCACCTTCATAAGAATCAGAAGCTTTGTAAGAGGCAAGAACACAGCATCTAGAGCAGAGAGAAGGCTGGGCCTCAGGTCCCCAATTCATTCAGTCTAAAACTGCTGTTCAAGCTCATCTGGAGCTGCTTAAATATGGACATTCATGTTCAGAAAGTTGTATTTTCTTTTTTTTGATTCTAAAATGGCCCTAAAGGATAGATGCAAGCCATCCACATTAAAATACGAAGATGCCAATTCATAACTTATGATACTGAGTAAATCACCTTCCTGAAATAGCTCCTTATTTTTCCATGCAGTTGGCTTTTGATTTAGAGTTTTGCCTTCCCTGGGCTGACATTTTATGCTGTGCCCTCAAGGTCATCAGATGGGGTCTCTTTGGCTGTAGTGGAGCAGAAAACCAAAGCAGAGGAGGCATATATACCCGCTCTATTTACTTTAGCAGCACAATCTCCCATCCTGTTATATGTCAAAGTGAATAATGGTAGAAAATCATTGTCGTAAAATCCATGCTTTCCCTTGCCTGGTGTAGACACAGTTGTTCTGTATTTCTGTTTTCTTTACCCTCTCTGTGGACATCAAGTTATGGGAAGGGCTGTGGGAAATATTTTCCTAAAGAATGATTTGTATGACTGGACAAACAGGCTTAAATGGATATGTGTGTCTGCCCTAAAGGTTGATCATCGAGGATCTGATACAAGGATTGAGTGGATAATGGCAGTTTATACTTGGTTTGTCCTTTGTATGAAACTGCTGGTTAATGTGGACTTCTCCTTTCTTTCCCACCCTCCCCCCACTTTTCCCAGAGTGGCAGTAATTGAGATCTATTGCTGGTCATAAAAGCAGCTTTGCTGCTGGTGATTGCTCTTGCATTGGGTTAAGTTTGATCCTTCTGCATAAGCCATTGAATACTTTTTATTTGTAAGTTTCTTGTTTCACCCTTAGAAGAATCCACCAAAATGAACTTCACACATGCAGAACATGCTTCAAATGTGTATTTTCAGGAATTATTATGTCCTGGGGCTCGTTGAGTTGCTTTGTTGCCTATATACTGTGCTTCTAATCATAACATAATGAACTTGCACAGGAAGAGAGAATAAAAGCTGAATTTTATAACTCTTAATTTGAGATTTCTGGAGGCCACATTCAACACAAAGGTGTACCATAGACTTACAGCTAATATCTAGTGTATTTACATCTAAACCTGTGACCATAGACTTACAGCTAATATCTAGTGGTGTATTTACATCTAAACCTGTAGCTAGCGGAAATGGAGGTATTTTTTTGGGGAGTCTAGTAAGCAAATTGTACATAAATCTTTTTTTCTGAGTCTCTGACTCTGAAAACACCTGTATGCACTTTAAGTTCAGGCTAGTAGCTCTGAAGACAACAGACACTTGCAAATGTGCTTGTCAATACTTGCTTGGTTAGCACCAAAAATACCTAACGTATTATTCTGCTTGGGTTTATCCTCGGATTTTTTTACAGTGACAGTTCATGTTGTTCATATAGGAAAAAATGGTTTCCAATTTCTGTAACTAATTTAGAAAGATTTTTAATGAAACAGAAGCACTTTTATAACCAGACAAGAAAAATGATAATTAGAATGCATTAACATATTCAGGATGATTAACAGTTGATTCAACACCACTCTTAGGAAAAATGGGTTTCTTTCCTTGATTATAAATGCAAATAGAAGCATGACATACGTCTATGAAGCAATAATGTACTGAAGACTTAAGAAGAGCAAAGCCTCATTCATCACTTTTAATTCTCTGCTAACTACAGAAACTGTGTTCTAATGTTCATCTCCAAGTACAAATAGCATTGGTCCCTGCAGAGGTCTCTAATTGAAGCTGAACTCAGAGGCACTTCTAGTTGTGCTATGATGTTAGGGCTGCCTTAGTTTGACCCACAGCAGCAATGAGACTCTTTAATTTCCTGATTTAAGTGCATATTTCAAAATGACACGACAGTGGGTAATGATACACTGAAATGAGGCACTCAGATTCCTGAAGCAGAACTGGGATTTAGGAGAGAAAACTGTTGCTCCTACAGAGCTCTCTGCAGTATTTCTGCTTTGTGGAGCACTGTACAGCATTTCTGCTAGGAACATTTTTGTATGTAGTTAGGCCCTTAGGAAGTTTTTCTAATTGCAGGAAGTGAATTTCATTGTTCTTAAAAGGGATTAATCCCCAGAGTACATAACTCCTTTTGTCCCCCCATTCCCTTCACAAGTTCTCAGATTCAACAGGGTTTAAGATGAGGTGTTTAAGTGCCACTTAGTGGCTGTCCAAAGCAAATGTAAAGTACTGCGATTGCTGTGGCAGTTTTCACCTCTCCTGCTGCTGCTTCCCACCAGCAGGAGAATTCCTTAACTTATCGTGGAGATACTGAAGGCTTAATCAAAAACTGGTTGACATCAATTCAAAGACCTTGGTAGGCTACTTTTCTTTCCAAATTGTCCTACTGAAGTTCTATTTGTGTTCTCGTGGGTTTTTGGTTTGAGTATTTTTGTTTTCATTTTTTTGCAATAAATACCTGTAAAAGTATTGGAATGAGTTGGCATTTTACTATGCAGTGCAAGAAGCAACATTAAGTAAAGTCTGTAGAACTGAAATACTAGTGTTTCTGGAGTTTATTCTTGGCTATTAAAATTCACAAAACAAGACACGTGCTTGCCTGGGGGTAGTGTTTGACATCAGCTGATGTTCTGGGATGTTTCAGTTCCCCTCAGCAGAATATCTGATAGGTGTGAAAACATTACCTCTCAGTCATGTTGTGAGCTTGCTATAATATGCATGTTTCTGGGTAAGGATGAAGTTTCTCTTCCAGAAACTTGGAGGGCTTAAAATATGGCATGTTTCTGGGTAAGGATGAAGTTTCGCTTCCAGAAACTTGGAGGACTTAAAAATATTCTTTACATGTATGTTAGTAACTCTATACTGAACTAGATAGATCCAGGGGACAACAAACCTTGGAATGCATGCATTGCTAGGATTGACTTGGAGGACTTAAAAATATTCTTTACATGTATGTTAGTAACTCTATACTGAACTAGATAGATCCAGGGGACAGCAAACCTTGGAATGCATGCATTGCCAGGCTTTAAAGAGTCAGAAATGTTCCCAGGAACCTCAAACAAAACACAAATTTCTGATGACATTTCTTGTTAAAGTTGAGAATACTAACTGTCAGGGTCTTGGGGTAGATCTCTGACTTCCAAGTCATTGTCTTAACTGGAGTTATGGGTGAAATCAAAGCACTTGTATGGGGATGATATGGTTGATCTACAATGAGAGAATGCAATACTTGATTCCTATTTTTTAAGCTCTTACAGCTTTTTCCATGCTAGAGAAAAAAATAGGAAAATTAATTAAATCTGGCCTACATTCTACTCATAAGTTATAATTGAAACCAACAGGACATTTGAGAATTTAATACATCCTGGATTAAAAGTCCTGTTTTATATCTTTATGCATGATCTGGATGAGGGGATCAAGTTCATCCTCAGCAAGTTTGCAGATGACACCAAGTTGGTTGGCAGTGTTGATTTGCTGGAGGGTAGGAACAGTCTGCAGAGGGATCTGGACAGGTTGGATTTATGGGTCAAGGCCAATAGCATGAGGTTCAACAAGGCCAAGTGCCAGGTCCTGCTCTTGGGTCACAACAACCCAATGCAGCACTACAGGCTGGGGGCCAAGTAGATGGAAATCTGCCCAGCAGAAAAGGACCTGGGGGTGCTGGTTGGCAGCTGCTGAACATGAACAAGCAGTGTGCCCAGGTGCCCAAGAAGGACAATGGCATCCTGGACTCTATCAGCAATAGTTTTTGGCCCCTCGGTACAAGAAAGTCATTGAGGTGCTGGAGCATGTCCAGAGGAGGGCAAGGAGAAAAAGAGGCTCGGGGAGGGGGGTCAGTCTCTTCTCCCAGGTAACAAGTGACAGGACAAGAAGAAATGTCCTCAATTGCTCGAGGAGAGGCTTAGATTGCATACTAGGAAAAAGT
This sequence comes from Acanthisitta chloris, assembly GCF_000695815.1. Classification (NCBI taxonomy): domain Eukaryota; kingdom Metazoa; phylum Chordata; class Aves; order Passeriformes; family Acanthisittidae; genus Acanthisitta; species Acanthisitta chloris. Next base: position 4,920 of record NW_008657378.1, on the reverse strand, counting down.
TCTTCATTGAAAGCGTTGTCAGGCATTGGAACAGACTGCCCAGGGAATGTGACACTTGGGGACATGGTTTAGTGGTGAACGTGGCAGGCCAGCTTAGCAGCTGGGCTGGATGATCTTAGAGGTCTTTTCCAACCTAAATGATTCTGTGCTTCTAAAAGACCTGCTCAGCTGACTTCTGAGGTTTACTCGTTCATTTGAGTCTCTGTGCCTGTGAACATATTCAAATATGTGAGCTCAGAGCAGCAAGATCTGAACGTACCAGATCAGTTCAGTGAAGAGTTCAGCTTTCCAGCCCGTCCATCCAGCTGTGTGCAGGTTTCTCCTGGAATGCCAGAGTTCCCTGTAGGTACTCAGAGTACCCAGGAGGGAGGAAATAGCAGAATTAGCCTGTGATTATTGTGTTGTAATTTTAATTATGTATTTATCTCAGTAGCATACCACATATCAAATAATATTTGGGCTTTATTCCTCAAAATACATATACATGTCCAAATTTTACCTGCTCCATGAGTCTTACATGAAGTGATGCAGCTCTCTAGCATTCTTGGTGATAAGACAAAGTTAACAAAACCTGTTGTGAGGGACTATATTTGGTCTGCATGGTCTGTGATTGTGGATAGCTGACTCAGCACGCAAAGGTTTCCATTGTTCTGGCAGAGGAGAGGAAGCACAGTCAGCACATGTGGCTGAAATGTGCAGTGGAGACTTACAGTAGTATGTCCTGAGCTCTTAGAAGCAGTGCAGCTTTATCAAAACCACAAAAGAGCCCTAAGGACAAATCCTGTTGCTGTATTCTGAGTGTCTCTCTATTGGGTGTTATATTTCACAAATGTTTTCCAATGTGTTTTTAGGCGTCAAACAGAATTGGCTTAAAACAACTAAATGTTGAATGTTGCTTGTGATAAAACCTGGAGGTGCAAACTTTGAAGGGAAAGCTAACTGAATCGTGGGGAAAGTGGGGTTTTTATTCAGATTGGCTTTAAAATGGTTTATTGCCATTTTATGAGCTAACTGAATCGTGGGGAAAGTGGGGGTTTTATTCAGATTGGTTTTAAAATGGTTTATTGCCATTTTGTCGGTTTTGCTGTAATTGAAAGATGTTATGACTTAGCCAAAAATATAGAAAATCACAAAAGCAAAAGACTCCACATCATTAGCAGAGATACACTCAATGGGTTAATAAGCCCTGAGAAAAAGGGTAGGAAGGAGAGAGGTAAGAAACAGTAAGTTAAAAGTGTATGGAACATTGCTGATAAAGTTTTCCACTTCCAAGACAGCTGAGAAGGAATATAATCAGCACCACAACGCCGCAAAATAAAAATCACAGATAATTTAATAAAAAGGCAGATTCATATGCACCGTACAAAATTACTGTACATGAAAATGACCATATTAGTAGGTCCCAGTGGTATTCTCAATTTCAGATTATGCAGGAAATGTCTAGGGAAGGGCTGTGCTGCAGCTTGGAATGGAATGGGAGGCTGGTGATGAGGAGTGATGCAGAGCAAGGGCCGGGCAGGCAGCAGAGTGCACTTCTGAATCAGCTGTGAGGGGCTGCTGTAGTTCTCAGCAGGCTGCTGCTCTTCTCCCACTGGCATTTTGTCCAAGAGCACCCGAGCAGGGAGGCTTATGACATGAGGGCAACGTTACAGAAATTAAAATTTCTTCAGTTTGATTCTGGAAAAGAACAGGACAATATGGTATTTGTTTCCTCTTTTTGTTATCTACGTTTAAGATGCTTAAGGATATAGTAGCAACTTGGTCTGTGGTTTTGGTGGGGGAGGATTGGATCCTTCTCAAATAAATAGCTTTTACACCCAGATGCTCATCATATGTGAATTGCAATGTAGCTCCATTGATTGTGGCTAAGTTCTGCACTCTACTCCTACTGAGAGATGAACCTGAACTGGTAGTTTTTATTGTTAAGCTCTTTCCAGCAAAACCAAGAATATTTTGGGTTGGGGGTGGAATTGTTAACACTTAAAGTTTTATTTTAACAGTTTGGGATTTTTTCCGTTCACTGAAATAGGAGTTGCTTTTGAGTATGTGAACTACAGTAAAAGTCGATTAGAATCTGTGTACTGTCTATGGGGATTGTGGCTGAATTAAATTATGATAAATCAATGCTGTTAGAAAGAGATTTATTAAGTTATTAAGTAGATTGTGGAGAGCTGAGAAGAGTGGCTACTTTTCCTGGTTCTCTGTACTGTGGAACTGAGTATACTCTCATAGTTTCCTACTGATGCAACTGAAGTACATAAAATAATATGGTTAGGGCAGTGGGACTGGTTTTGTATTTATAGCTAATTATGTGAACAAAGTGCTAGGCTATAACTGTAAAATTATGCATAGTTGACTGCTTATTTTATATTACTCATTACTAGAGTGTTCTCATAGGTAAAGTGAATATGGACATCGTAACTAACATGAAGTCCCATGTAATGGAAATAGGTATTATTATTTATTATATTAAATAGGTATAGCACAGGGGAATTGATACATTTATAATGATGTTTTGATTTTAATCAGTCGAATAAGAGTTGTCATGTTCTGTCTGGCTTTCCTCAACACTTTCTAAACTATTTTTTTCCCACTACATAACTTAGCTATTATTGGATATGGAAGTGCTTAGTATTTAATTATTTTTTCCATTGTGAGGTAGTGCTTCTCCACAAAGGAAATGAGACCTATCTTCAAATGAAGTGTCTTTCTTCCCATCTAACTTGAGTTAACTGTATAAACTTCAAGATCAAGGAACGCTGTAAGTGGTGACGTACTGTGAAAACTCACAAAAATATTTGCAGCCATTAAACCTAAAGTAAGCTGAAATCAGAAGAGAATGAGTCAGAAATATGTCTCTTTTGAGACAAAAGGTTGACTGCACCCTCCTTTTTTCTTAGTATTTCCTTATGTATCCCATCTCTTTTTTTTATTTCCAAATGGCTTCTTCTAATGGAGAGAACTTTGTTAGAGAAAAAATAATGGGGGTATTTATGTATGTGTAAATTTATGAAGGACATCTGTAAAACTGCAAGATCATCTTTCTGACGATGGAACCTTTAAATTGTGGCTTCAAAGTCATTTGATTGCTACTATTTTAAAAACAGCCACAAATATCTTGCTAATACTTTCCATGATAACATGGAAAGTTCATAGGAATGAGGGTTTTGTTTTGATTTTTAAAAGATCATACAATTAGATAAGATGGTGTCAAGTGCTACTTACTGTTTATGCAATACAGATGTTAATCCCTGGCCCTGAATTTTTCCATTTACCCTAAATGGATATATAGTGTTTTTGGAGAGACAGTTATCTGCACAAGCCAAACTTAAAATACTAAAATACAGAGGTTCTGTTTTTAGAAAGTTGAACATCCTGAAGAATGAATGCAGTTATTGTTCCTACCACGTTACTAAATCCATCTCTTTTGGAAGGTGAGCAACACAGTGACCTTTTCATTTACACTGAAGAATTTCCTGCATTACCAAATGTTTTTATATCTGAACACTTAAGCCTCACTGCTGGCTGTTTCCTGAATGCCAGAGTGCCCACTCCTCCTTTCTTCAAGGCTGGCAGCTATCATCTCTGTTCAACAGATGAACTAGCAGAGAGCAGTTATGTAGTATGCCTGAAAGTCATGTTAGCAGCAGATGCTGGAGTTCATTCCCTGTCACTCTATCTCCTCATTCAGTGTCTTCACCATAAACCACTCTTCCAGTCTACAGTAGCATGTAGAAGGTTTCAGAGTGCATTTAAATACACACCAATGTCACTCTAACAACTGCCTGCAGCAGGTCAAGAAGTAACTAGAAGTGACACAGTGGAGATGGTTCTTTCAGCCACTCGCAGTCAGAGCAAGAAACCAAATCTCCTGACTGACGTGAGCATTTAATGTGGACTCAGGGGAGATGTGTGTATTGCTAATTTCAAACTGTGGAAGGATACCAGTCAGAAAGGGCGAGCTGGAAAAACTCCCAAGCAGGCAGGATCTCCTCAGAGAAAGAAATCATTATTTATAAATAATATTGTTCACACTCAGTGTTAGAGAAATGTGGCTTTCATGTTACCACCAAGTAGTGGATATACTGTACAACTCTGAGCAGCACATAATGAGGAGCATTCTGCCTTGCTCATGCTCTCAGTTGAGTTATGAAATCAAAGCAGGCTCAGTTCTGTACTTCAGATGGTAATACTTCTAGCATTCTTGTAAGGTTCCAAGTTTAAAGCCCTGAGAACAGATGTCATTTATTCATGTATGTGCACTCCACGTCATCAACAGTAGCAGCAGTGAAAATTTCTCCCTCTGTCATGCCAATAAGCCTTTAGAGACCACTACCAGGATGGGTGTCAGTCATATTTAGTGATTTATTGGGCATGCATACAATCAAAATGTCCATGACCACTATCAGAATGACAAGAGTGATCGTGGGCCATCCTCTTCTCTGGACCTGCTCCAGCCCCTCAATGTCCCTCCTGAGCTGAGGGCCCAGAACTGAGCACAGGATTCAAGGTGTGGCCTCAGCAGCGATGAGTCCAGGGGAAGAATCACTTTCCTGGTCCTGCTGACCACACTGTTCCTGATCCAGGCCAGGATGCCATTGGCCACCTGGGG
>NW_008657378.1:0-249 GCF_000695815.1 Acanthisitta chloris | reverse complement strand
CGTCCCCCCCAGCCACTCTGTCCCACTTGGATGTCCGCAGACAGTCTGAGCAGTACTGAGCAGTATTACGCGGAGGGGCAGGTGGCGATCCAGGGGCGATCCGGGAGTGATCCAGGGTGATCCGGGGCCGATCTGGGAGCAATCCGGGAGTGATCCGGGGCCGATCCGGGGGTGATCTGGGGGCGATCCGAGGGTGATCCGGGAGCGATCCGGAGACGATCTGGGGCCGATCCGGGGCCGATCCGGGGC
>NW_008657377.1:70576-72599 GCF_000695815.1 Acanthisitta chloris | reverse complement strand
GCTCTCCAGCATCTCATTCCCCACTCTATACATACAGCCAGGGTTGCCTGTACAGGACTTTCTGTAGCAAACTTAGTAAAGAACCAAAGCTAGGAAAGATGGAAAAATCCACACCTGCCTTGAGTTCTAGGCCAGTGCAGTAGCAGGGTGGCTGTTAATCAATGAGTCTCTGGGGAAGCAGGTCACAGCCTGTGCTGCAGGTGGAGGAAATTACCTCCAGGTGTTACCTCCAGGAGTGTCCCAGGATGCACCAGCAGGAACACAGACACAATTCAGATGATTGATGAGTATGGGTTTGTGTCAAGATACCGTGTATGGAACCAGGCCCAGACAGGTGGAAAGAGGTACCTTTTGTTTTTATTACTTCCTGTGGTATAAAGCAAGTGCTAATTCTGGCAGAGTGTAGCCAGGATGGCCATGTCCCAGACCATGGCAACTGGTTGATATAGAGTGTGGAATTCTGTAACACCTACCTCTAGTGCCTGAACTCTGGTAATTAGCAATTTACTGTCCAGAAGATTAAATTGGTTCAAAATTTATGCATGAGAACAAGATGGTAATAACTTCCTGAGTAGCTGAGGAAAGTGGAGTTGGATTTTAGTGTTCTGGTCTGGTAAGAAAGGTTAATGAATGTTGTGCATCCCTATTAAAATAGTTGAGGGGAGAGTGAGCAGCTGGTGACAGCCAGGGTGCCTGAGCCAGGGGAACCAGCAGTATTTGCTCTGTCACTGCCTTTCTCTGCGACCTTGTGTGTTCTCACTGGGAATCATCCTGCTATCTGTTAATATCTACAGGTATGTACAGAGCTTTTGCACTTGGGGCATTACACACATGCAAGGTAATAAGGTGTGGAAGGGCTTCAGTAGGAAAGGCAAGATACCATTTTTATCATAGTTTCATAGTATGTTAATGGGTTAGAATGGAGCTTAGAGATCATCCAGTGCCAACCCCCTGCCCTGGGCAGGGACACCTCCCACCAGAACAGGTTGCTCAAGGCTTTAGCCAACCTGGCTGTGAACACTGCCAGGGTTGGGGCAGCCACAGCCTCCCTGGGCAACCTGGGACAGTGTCTCACCACCCTCACAGCAAGAACTTCTGCTTAATATCTAACCTTAATTTCTCTCTTTCCATTTCTCCCCATTGCTCCTTGTCCTGTCCCTGCAGTTCCTAACCAAGAGTCCCTCTGCAGCTTCCCTGGAGCCCCTTCAGCTCCTGGCAGGTTGCTCTGAGGTCTCCACACAACCTTCTCTTCTCCAGGCTGAACAGCCCCAACTCTCTCAGCCTGTCCCCATAGGGAAGGTGCTCCAGTGCTCTGATCAGCTTCCTGGCCTCTTCTGCACTTGCTCCAACAGATTTTATGCAACTTCCACATGAAATACAGAATATGTGGTTGCTTCAGTGATTTCCCCAGGCTGTGCAGGGCACAGAGCTGGCTGGCTGAAGTTGTGGGCACATGGCAGCAGAGTCCCTGCCATAGCATAGACTCCTCTGGATCTAATTTGTTCTATGTGTCTTTCCCTCGTCAGCTTCTGGCAGTGTATTTCTCCCACCATGGAGTCTCCACAGTCTCTCTAGGTAATTTATTTCTGTTCTTTGTTACCTTCTCCTTTTTTCTCATACCAGATTGATTCTTTCTTGTCAAACTTGAACCCTGTTACTTCTCTAATCCACCAAGGATATGTAGAACACATTTACCTCTTCTTCTGCCCTGACCTTTACTGTACTTGCCATCTCTTTTTGGTCTCTGCTTTTCTAAACAACTTCAGCTTGTTTAGGTCTTGTTTATTAGACTATTGATCATTCTCACTGCTCTGGACTTTCTTTAATTGGCTTATATATTTCTGGCTGTGAGGGACCCAAAATTGGTTCCTGTACTCAGCTGAGGCCTCGATAATGTGGTGAAGGGCAGAAGAGCTATTTCACTTGCCTTGTAAGTGATCTCTTCTGTATTTGTAGAAGGGAATTTGCCTGGGTTTGGTAACATATCAGTTTTGATTCTTTATAGCTCCTGAATTTTTTAATG
>NW_008657377.1:54895-70536 GCF_000695815.1 Acanthisitta chloris | reverse complement strand
TCCCACCCTACATTTTTGCATCTAAACATAGGTTTAGATGTCTGTGTTTGTTCTCATTGAATAGAAATCTGGGTTTGTTTGTTTTCAGACTCCAACTTTTAAGATTTTTTTAAAAAAAATTTACATTCCTCCCTTTCCCAACTTGGAATTATTTGCAAATTTAGTGAGTACACTAATTCATTTGCCATTCCTAATGGCTGATAGCAGACCTAAGGCAGCTCCCCATAAGGCTCAGCGCTTTTATATCTCCTGTTTTGAGAATGAATCTTTGACACTGCTCTGAGTAGTTTTGCAAGTAATTGTGTATCCACCCTAGTAATATTCATCCAGACTGTGTTTTCTAAGTTTCTATACAAGAAAGTGAGATGAAATACTGTGAAAAGCTTTAGAGGTTTCAAGATAGAGCACAAAATCTATTGTCTTATTATTGAAGGAAATGAAATTGGTTTGACACCAATTACTCTGAACAGATCCAATCAGGCAAGCACTCATTTTCCTGTGCATTTTCCTTCTGCTTACCTGTTGTTTGTTTCTAGGAACTGTGGCTAAGCTGATAGATATCTAATTCCCCATCTCCTTTTCTTCCCCCTCTTGTAAAAACAGGACATGTATTTATCTTGTCTCACTCATCCCTGTTCTGAAGAACACTGGCTTGCCAATAACTGCTGACAGCCCTGAGGATGGATGTCAGGCCCAGCCAATTTCAAACCCTCTGGCTTATCTTACTATCCTCTAACATTTTCCTTCCTATTAAAAAATCCAGTCTCATGTCATTGACTTTATCAGTTAGAATCCAGTTTGGATGATCCCTTTTCTAGTTGATTTTTCCACATCCTAGGAGTTAAAATTTACTGAATTCAACACCCTGTTGGCAATGACATGTTTTTTTTCCAGGCATGTGTGTGTACTAACACTTCCTAGAGGTGGCTTTGTTGCTCAAGGCCATTTTTTCACATGTTCACACACACACGACAAGCTGCATTCCCCTCATCTTCCTCTTTTGGCAGCCTGAATTATTAACTTTCTCCTATGATAGGTTTCTTCTTTTCCCCAGCTAGCACTTTCTCCTGGAGTATGGATTTCAGATGCTCATCTCTGAGGTAGTCTGTTGATTTCAGAAGCCAAATGCTTCCAACAGTCAAATAATTCTCCTCTTTACAGCTCTTAGCCTTCTTCAGAGCACTTGGAAAAGTCCCATGCAAACTGCAGGACACTCTGCCCTAGCTCTAAGCCTGTTGTGTTCCCACTGTTCTTCTGAGAGGCACAGATGTAGTCAGGTATCTCATACTTTTCACCTTGGTGCCTGATGACTCTTAGAGCTGCAGAGGCAGGAGCAGGAAACCTCAGTGGAAGAGAAGTGCTAGGGTTAAAAAAAATTAAATCCTCCCCAACAGTTGTGAATTGATATTCTGACCTGGGAGGTACTTTCCAAACCCTGCACAGTGTATCCTTTGCTAATAACCTAAAGCAAGTTTGATTCCAGCAATGTATTTCAGCAAACATAACAGTTGTCTTCACTTTGTTTGTATAGTCCAGCAGAGTGATGGAGGAGGAAGGTGTGCTGCTTTGATTTGGAGCACAAGTGGTTTTATGATACTATGATTGGTGCCATGGTCTAGTTGACAAGGTGGTGGTAGGTCCTAGGTTGGACTTGATGATCTCAGAGGTCTTTTCCAACCTAATTGTTTCTGTGATTCTGTGGTTTTAAAGAGAATAGCTATGTTCAAGGTGCTGAGGAGAGCTCACCAAGACCTCTCCCACAGTCCACAGACAGGGGAGATGCTGCTGCTGAGCACTGCCCTGGCTGGCTCCATGTCCCCAGGCCTCTCTTGCCCTACATCCTTACAGAGATGGGTTTGCAGCAGGTGTGTGCAGTGTTGTTCCCTTTTAGCTGACCTGCCTTTGCCTTGCAGTGCATCTCCCTGCAGGTCTCTGTTAAACCATGAGGAAGAGGCACTGCCAGGTTGTACTCTGGTTGCTCATGCGTCTTCTGCCATGTGTTCATTCTCTTCTGAGTATCTCTGTCTGATCTCTCCACATTTGGAAATACTGCCATGCCTTAGTTGTTTACATTGCTAGTGTTTGGACCTCTTCAGTTTCCTTCTGGGACCTTGAAGCACAACCAGGTTTTGAAACCTTATTAAGGGTTAAACACTAAATGCCTTTGAAAAATTGTACATTAATTCTTTGCTCAAAGTTTTATCCGTTGGCAGAGTGAGGATGATAATGTGCACCTTTAAGAACTTGCTGAAGATTAATGAAACATGTTTGTAAAGCACTTTAAAAGCTTTGCATGATGTGTTACTTCTTGAAGTGCAGATTACTGAACACTGTTTAAAGAGATAACTACCATATGCAGCATTAATTGCATATGCAAATGCAGCAGGCTTTGTTACAGCATTCACTGGCATCCACTGTGAACCCTGGGACACACACTGGAACAGAGTGCTTTTATTTCAAGTAAAAGAAAGTAAATGAATCCAAAATTACTTCGGGGACATCTTTAGCAAATCTTTCCTTTGCTTTGAACTAGTCAATTAGTCACCATTCAAAGTTTATACCAGATCTGCCATTCTGTACCAGAAAATGTTAGATGTCTAGCTGAAAAGTTTCTGGCAAAAGTTTCACTTCTGAAAGATGACACCAAACTGAAAAAGGTAGGATATATCACCAGCTGGTTTTCTTCATGATAGGCAAATGATAGTAAAACCCCAGCCCTTGTTGGGTGCATTTCCTGTGTTCTGGTCTAAGAGATTGCCTGTGGCAGCAGAAAGGTAAGATCAGAGTCTGTGATGTCTTCATTGGCTCCGGAGGGTTGTCAGGGCGGATAAAGGAAAAGAGAGCATGGGGCTGGCACCACAGGAGCCTCAGGGCTGGCGGCTGGCATGGCACAGGGGCTGGCATGGCACAGGGCTGGCATGGCAACCTGCTCTCAGGGTCACACCAGGCACAGCACACGTGGGTGTTTCACTCTGGGCAGTGATGTCTGAGTGCAGGTCCAAGGGGCAGCCCTTGCACATGGGCCTGTTTCAAGAGGAATGCTGCAGCCACAGCTGTCTGCAGTGTAAAAGATGTAAGCAGAAGGACAACCTCAGTCAAGACCTACAGGAACCAGAAGACCAGTTAGGAGAGAGTTGACTAGAAATGTTAAAAGACTAGAAGGGTGTTTGAGGAGGTGTGAAAGGAAAGGAAACATGGCAGGAACTGGAAGTACTACAAGGTTATTTGGATTGCAAGGGAAAGTGGCTAAATGATGATAAAGATGAAAATGAAGTGTTCTTGAGTTAAGCTGAGAAGGTTAATTCAAAAATGCAGATGTGATGTTTTGGCTGGAAATGGGATATCCTGGCACAGTAGCTGGAACTGTTGCTGTAGTGACATATTTTTGCTACAAAGAAAGTGATTCTAAATGGAGAAGGTCATACCAAAGAAGCACCAACCTCTCTGCTCTGCTGGAATCAGTTTGCTGTATTTGCAGAACTAATTTAAAGGCCAAAGGGGGAAAATAATAAATTACCTATTTCAAGTGTTTGAGAATCTTAATGATTTCAGCTTTACAGTTCTGCTAATTTATGAGGAAGGGTGAGATGCAGGTTCAGTGGCAGTTGGTGACAGCTCTTCACTTCAAATGTTTCAAATTAAGCAATACAGCAAAATTCTACAGGAGCAGAAACAGCATGTATGATTCAGCTCTGTGTTACCACGTAATTCTTACAGGGTTGTCGTTTGTTTGTTTACATTGCAAACTGAAAGTGTGCTTTCCTCTTTGGGATTATTTGTTCTCCCAGCTATATCGAGCTTTAATTGCTTCTCTGAACCCCAAGACAGTGCAGTGTTTCAGAGCTAGCTTTCTTTGCAAACCCTGTCACTCATTTCACTCACCAAGAACTGATAGACTTGGTATATTAGAAATCAAGCTGAGTACCCAGTCCATTTTGAAACCTCTCATGCCATGTATGTCTTGTAAAAGTGAAGAGCTATGTTTTCAGACAAAGGAGCTACTTTTCAAGGCAGGTTATTTTTGGACTGTCTGATTTGAGATACTTCAGAGCTGTGTTCCAGATGCAGGGAGGGCACCCAGCCCAAGGTGCTTGTTGCTGTGAAAGCTGCACCACAGTGAAGGGTTGTGCTTGCAGCTTCAGCTTCTGCTGCAAAAAGTGTAGATGCACAGGTAGGACCAGGGAGAAGAAAACCTGCATAACTCACAAGGATTTTCTGGCATTAGGTGTTCCTATTGCTGCAAGGATGAGGGTGGGGGTGGGGAGGTAGATTGAGGGTTTAAATACCCAACATCTAGCCAGTGGCTAAACTGGAGGCAGAATCAAAGAGGAAGGAACCCTCAGATAGGAAGATCTGCTAGAGAAGAGTCGTGTCGGGGAGCTGGAAGGCACCACTGTGCAGAGACTGTGGGGAAAAGACACCATGTGAGGGAACAGGGAGAAGGGAAGAGAACTCAGCCTGGAGAAGAGAAGGTTGTGTGGAGACCTCAGAGCAGCCTGCCAGGAGCTGAAGGGGCTCCAGGGAAGCTGCAGAGGGACTCTTGGGTAGGAACTGCAGGGACAGGACAAGGAGCAATGGGGAGAAATGGAAAGAGAGAAATTAAGGTTAGATATGAGGCAGAAGTTTTTGCTGTTCTGGTGGTGAGACACTGTCCCAGGTTGCCCAGGGAGGCTGTGGCTGCCCCAACCCTGGCAGTGTTCACAGCCAGGTAAAGCTAAAGCACTGGAGGATCTGGTTTAGGGTTTAGGGTTACAGCAGTGACAGGTTAAGGGTTGGACTTGATGATCTTGGAGTTCTCCTCCAACCTTGATGATTCTAGGATTCTACAAATCGAGGGCTGATGGAGGACACAGTTTGTTACAGTGCTATGTGCTGCCTGAGCACTTTCTCACATATGTGACTGCATCTGTTTGCAGCGAGCCAAGGTCAAACTGTTGAGGAATGGGCATTTGCCAATGAGTTCACTTGTGTCATGAGTGAGGACACACAGCTGCTGCCCACACAGACATTGATCTCGCTGCTGCCAGCTCACATGAGGAAGCAGAGCTCATGCTGGGAGACCACGTGCTGTGTTTCCAGACAGGAATGTTTCTGTAACACTGCATGTCATAAAACTAGTTTGAAATGCCACTCTCCACCTTTTACATCCTTCCTAGAGCCTGTTTGGGGCAGCAGCCAAGACTCCTCTGACCTTTCCCGTGCTCTGTGGTGTGACAGGCATTTCCCACTCTCCCCAATTTACAGCCCTGGCAACATTTGTGTAGGAAAGATGAACCAACTCATTAAAAGCAGAATTTTTAAAAGGTTAAGGTCCAGCCTGCTGCCTGGGCATTTCTACTGCTGATTCATGAGAAAGACTTGAAGGAGAGCAGCAGACGTGCCTGGTGTCTCTTGATGGGAAGAACCTGGAAAGGCAAATGCTTGCTTGTGGCGATTATTTGTGCTTTTGTGAGAGTTCTGTGACAGGAGCCAGGGGGAACAGCAGTGCAGCAGGACGCAAATGGGTGTCAGCAACACAGGACCACATTGGCTTGCTTTCCCTTGCTGTGGGAGGATGAACCACTCTCTGTTACTGGAAACACATCATTGTTCTGAATATATGCATAAGGAGACTGTTGCCCCTCTTCTTCTTTTTGCTGGTCTTCAATACACCAGCCACGAGAAAAATGAAACATAGCTCTCTTCATCAAAACCTGCTGAATTTTCCTGATGGGAGTGTGTTGGCCTTGGCTGCTTTTCCACTCCCCCTCTGGTGGTGCAGGATTCTTTCTCACCTGTTTCTCCTCACTGCTGGACAGTCTTTTCCCCTTTCTTAAACATGCTTTCCTGGAGGTGCCCCCAGCCTGGCTGGGGGGCTGTGCTGCAGAGCACCCAGAGTTGGTTGAATCCAGCCTGGGCAGCGTGGCCTCTCCTAGAGCCTGCCTGGCCATCCTGCTGGCACAGGCACCAGGCATTGACAGGCATCCTCGTGTCTGTGTGTCCTGCTTCATTCCTAAAGGACTTCTGCATGATATCCTGGAGGGAATGCAGACTTTCAGTGGCTGAAATGGGGATGGGTGAGTGGGAATCAAACAGCCCCACACTCAGAGCCAGCCAAGGATGGGCAGGTTTGAGGAACAAGGTGTCTCTGCCTGGAAGAAACCTGTGAAAATACAGCAAGGAAAAGCTTTGATCTAGGGGAAGGTTGAAGGGTTTTCAGTTGTCTCTGGGTAGTGATGGCTTTCCTTACTACAAAGATAATATAAAGCCTTTTGTGTGCTGGTGTTCATCATAAACATCACACAAAGCAGCATTAAACTCGTGATACAATGTTGAAAGGAAAATTCAGTTTCAATTACTCCAAATTAATTCCCACATTTCCTGATCAAAAATTGCTGCTGATTTCCTCAAAAGCAAGGTGCTTTTCAAAACATACCTCAGCTTCTGACCAAAGGAGATGTGCATGAAATGTGCACCATGGATGGGATAATTCCCAAGTGAACAATCTGCACTCCCATGTGAACTGAATCCCCAAACCTTGTTCGGGTATTTGGCTTGAGAAGGGATGTGAGGATCATTTCCTGATCAAAAATTGCTGCTGATTTCCTCAAAAGCAAGGTGCTTTTCAAAACATACCTCAGCTTCTGACCAAAGGAGATGTGCATGAAATGTGCACCATGGATGGGATAATTCCCAAGTGAACAATCTGCACTCCCATGTGAACTGAATCCCCAAACCTTGTTCGGGTATTTGGCTTGAGAAGGGATGTGAGGATTGAGAGCTGCCAATGGGATCTTTTTAAAGGCCTAACAGCAATTTATAAACCAAATACACATGAGGTCAGGATGGGATTCCACCAGACTTGCTCTCATTATCAAGTTTTACATGAAAATACTAACAACGTTAACTTGCAGAAAATGGTGCCATTTGAGACTTTTGCTTTTAAAAATTATGGAACAGACCATTCAGTGCTAACTCTGTTCGGTTATTCTTTATCCCTGAAATGAGTCCTACTTTGGGGAAGTACATACCTCCAGCATAGACCTGTAAAATCCAAGGGACCCATGAGTTAAAACATGTATTTCACTGTTTTCCCAGTGAAAGCCTGGCTTTCACCCAGACACATTGGGTTCAAATATTCTTTGATAGTGTGACTAAAGCATCTCTTGTTTTTAATGATGACTTGCTGCAAGCTCTGGCGCCAGTCATCCCTTCTAATAGTAAAGTAAATTACTTATTGCTCCAAGAATTAATCAAATAAGTGGTTCTTACAATAAAATTGATTTCAGCCACTCATCTTGCCAAGATCTGTAATACATGCAGTACTGTGACAAAATCTGGTCCTAACTGAGGGAAAAAAAAAGTCAAAAAACTTGGGGTTCTCGATTTGATGTTTGTTTAGTCATGTGTAAAATTTGTGTTGCATCAATATAAAATCTGGGATTATGGATGCAGGGAATTCACCCATGTCAGTTCCATGTATTTTAATGACCTGGTTACTAAACCCTCTCACATTGGCTTGGCAGGGTTTAATATCTGTGTGGAGAGCACTCTGAGGATTTAGTAGTCCCTGCTGTAAGCACCATGAATTAACACTTGGAAGGTTCCTCCTTATTTAATGCAAGACTGGATCCATCAGGCTGAATTCTTATTTTAGGTTTGTGTGGTTTGGTTTTATTTGGTGCTACAGCAAGTACTTTGAAAATTGCAATGCTGCTGGTAAGACCAGTGGGGGATGTCTCAGTCACAGACCTGTGTTATCACTGCCTTTCAGCTGGGGATGGGGAGGCTCAGCCTGAAATTTGAAGGGGAAATGCCCATGCTCCAGCACCCAGTCTGGGAACTCTACAGCAGTGCATACTCTCCCCTCCTGCTCTGCTTTCCATACCCAGGGAATCTCTAACAGTTTCACAGTTAAACCCTGACATGCTCCTTGAACATTTCAGAAGCAGAAGAAATTATAATTTGTAAATTGCTGTGCTTTGTTTTTAAATTCAACTATCTAATAAATCATCTTCATGAATTACTATCGCCCAGAACCCAAGGAAACATTTTAGGCAACCTGATGTGGCTATTTGTAGTACAGAAAACACACAGATGCTTCTGTTTGGATCCAAGTTTTCTAACAGCCTAATTTGTAAATAACATTTCTGTGGATTCACACACTCCTAGTGTTTTGGCTCACAGGAAATGCAGTCATCAAGCTGTGGATAGTTTCCCACAGTTTCATGCTTCGTTTCCAGGGATAGAATCATGTCTGAGTGTCTGCAGGGGAAGGAGCTGCTGAGGCATAGAAAGATCTCTGTTTAGCACTGCTGCTGAGAAGTGAGCCTGTGGCTCAGGGCAGTTCTGCTGTGAGCACTGGGGGTTTCTGCAGAGAACAAATCTAAACATGACATACAAAGCTGTGCAGAGCCTCTGTGTGGAAAGAAGGTTGCACATGAGCAGAGGTATTGTGTGTGTGTGCTTCCCTCATGTGATTAAAACCAACATGCTAATCTGACTTCCCACCTGGGGGCTTGGCAAATACCATAGAGGAGTATCTGTATCTGAAAGCTGTGGTCCATGCACGGTTGGGTAGGTGGGTTCAGCTGCTGCTTCATGCTTGCAGCTTTGGGTAGCTGTGGATCTATTACTATAATAATACATTGATATGTCATCATCTGCTGTCATAGTCCATTAACACTAGGATGTCTTCTCCCTGCACTCTCTGTATGTCTGAGGTGTGATTGAGAGGAAAGCATTGCACTGGGGTTTAAAGTGTGCAATGGTATTCAATTTTTCCAACTGAAATACTTACGTCGCGGAATTGCCGAACTCATTCATAAATTTACCACCTTTAAATAACTGGCTTTAGGCAAAAAAATTACTGAAGTGACATATATGCAACACATTTCATTTTGCTGTGTTTTAGAAGTTAAGGTAGTTCACAAAACACAGCAGGGGCTAAGGAAACCATGAGCTAGATGTGGAGAGCCTGAGGAGGAAACTCCTCTCCCAAGAGACTGGAGCACTGGTCTGATTCAGGAGTAAAATTCCTTCTTTACGACGTGAGATTTGAGTGTGTGTTCCCCTTTCCCAAGTGAGAGGTTATCTCATCTCACCCTGGTCCAGGCCTCTTGCAGCATCTTTGGTTGGGTTCACCATGTAATAGAGATGGTTTTAATATTCACAAAGCCAGAGAGCAAACAGTGTCTGTTGGCAAAAGGACTCCAAGGATAACTTCTGTCTAGAAACCTGAGGCATAGAAAAAGTAGTTTAAACTCTGGTCTTGATTATGCCAGAATCCCTGGTCCCCAAACTTTGAAGATAGGCTGCATCAAAAGGAGTGTGGCAGCAGGACAAAGGAGGTGATTCTCCCACTCTGCTCTGCTGAGACCCACCTGGAGTGCTGCACACAGCTCTGGTGTCCCCAACAGCAGAAGGACATGGAACTGTTGGAGCAAGGCCAGAGGAGGCCACAAAGCTGATCAGAGCACTGGAGCACCTTCCCTATGAGGACAGGCTGAGAGAGTTGGGGCTGCTCAGCCTGGAGAAGAGAAGGTTGTGTGGAGAGCTCAGAGCACCTGCCAGGAGCTGAAGGGGCTCCAGGGAAGCTGCAGAGGGACTCTTGGTTAGGAACTGCAGGGACAGGACAAGGAGCAGTGGGGAGAAATTGAAAGAGGAAAATTTAGATGAGATCTTAGGCAGAAGTTTTCCCTGTGAGGGTGGTGAGACAGTGTCCCAGGTTGCCCAGGGAGGCTGTGGCTGCCCCAACCCTGGCAGTGTTCACAGCCAGGTTGGCTAAAGCCTTGAGCAACCTGTTCTGGTGGGAGGTGTCCCTGCCCAGGGCAGGGGGTTGGGGCTGGATGATCTCTGAGCTCCATTCCAACCCCTGAACATACTATGATTCTATGAATTCCAGGAAAGTGAATGCCCTACTGGGGGGAAGTCCTTGTGTTACAGGGTCAGTTGGTGGTGCCATTCCCACCACTCTCTGCTGCCTGCACAGAGTGTAGCTGCTCCAGAGCCCCTCAGAGAGCCTGTCCCCCTGAGCTATGGAAAGCTTGGCCCATGCTTAGGTTGGGAGTTCCTCTAAGCACCAGCTTCCTAAGTTTAAACAGTGCTTAATCCTGCTCCTTGCCATCACTAAACAGATACTTTAAACGCTTTGCATTGGGATTTTGCTGCCATTTGCTCCTTTACATGAAAGCCTGTGATTACAGAAGGGTAATGTTTTGACACAGTGATAAAAGCCTGGAAATTTACCATCAGTGGTGGTGTTTCTCTCTTGCCTTCACTGCATGACAGTCCTTGTGTAGGCAGTAATTGAGTAGGAATGACAATAGCAATTAACTTATAACCTTCTGCTTTGGTACACATTTTAGTGTTCCTTGAAGGAAAAACATCCACTAAGTAAATATTTCTGTGTGAATGATATGTGCTGAAAATTCATACAGCTTGGAGAATCTGCTGTAAATACCAACACCAATATAGGTAAGACTAAGATTTTTATTCTCCCTTGCAGGTTTTGCCATTTAAAAAAAAGTATCTCGAATCCCTTCTCTCCTCTTCCCTAGTTTCATGCTTTCCCTGTTGCAATAATTACTCAGAAAACTGAAGTTTAGATACTGTTCTTTATGGAATTATGATCAATTCATTAAATAGTCCGTTTTGGCATTGATTTTTTTCCCCAAGAAGCCACTGAGTTGTTGTCTGTGGTTCATTACTGTTTGCAATTAGCTAGGTGGGAAAAGAAATGGAAAATGCTGATTTATGTTTCCTGAATGACAGCTCCCTATTTCTGGTTGCTCCATATCTCTGGTTTAAAGCCTGGTTTATTAAATAATAAGTAGAATTTCTCTGTTCTTTGATCATTGATACTATCACACAGAATATTGAATATTTAAAAGTAGTTTCCAGTTAATCTCTAGCACATGTGCTGTATCACAAGTCAAAGCATCACTTTACAAGAAATATGCTCAGTGAATAAATATAGATGCTCACTTTGCTGTTTGGAGTGAATGTACTGTTGGAGAAAGTGATAGGTTTAGCATTGATTTGGATTGATCAAGTGTCAGGACAGACTAGGAAATGTCTCCTAAAATAGCTGCTGAATTCAAACAAAATTATTTTTAAAATTATCCATGTTAATAGCTAGACCTGAAAAGGAATAGCCTGGTTTTCTGAAATCCTGAGCTTTTCAGAAATTGTATGGATTTCAGTACCTCTAAAAGTCAAGTTATTTCATTAAAACAACTAGTTTAGACCTACAATTAGGGGGGAAAAATCCCCTCAAACAAATAAAAAAATCAGCTCCAACCTTCAACACCAGACAACACCAGCTCCTTTGAGGTTATTGGTGTTTTCTGAGGATGTGCTTAATGTGAAAACTGCTCATGCAGGCACTGGTTTCCCAGCCTGCCAGCATCAGTATTTTCCCCCAGTTCGTGCTTAGCAGGTGAATTTAAAGAGAAGTCTGTGTTTGGGATAAGGAGAACAGCTCCTTTGGAGAAATACAGGCCCCCAGTAGCAGCTGGAAAGCAGCTGTGTGGAGAAGGCCCTGGGGGTTCTGGTGGACAGTGAGCTGTCCACGAGCCAGCAGGGTGTCCCTGGGGCCAAGAAGGCCAGTGGCATCTGGGGGTGCTTCAGGAAGGCTGAAGGGACTAGAGCACCCCAGTTATGAGGAAAGGCTCAGGGAGCAGGGCTTGTTCAGCCTTGAGATGACTGAGAGGGGATCTTATCAATGTAAATATCTGAAGGGTGGGTGTCAAGAGGGTGGATCAGGCACTTCTCAGTGGTGCCAAGCAATATGACAAGAGGCAACAGACAGAAATTGATGCCCAGGAAGTTCCATCTGGATGGGAGGAAGAAGTTCTTTAATGTGTGTGTGACAGAGTAAACAGGCTGCCCAGAGATGGTGTGGACTCTCCTTCCCTGGAGAGATTCAAAAGCTGCTTCAACACAATCCCGAGTAATGTGCTCTGGAGGACGCTGCTCGAGCAGGGAGGTTGGGCTAGATGATCTTCAGTGGTCCCTTCCAGTCTTGCCCATTCTGAGATTCTGTAGCATCAGTTATGACCTCCATAAAGCATTCCTTCTCTGTCCTCCTGTGTGTGCTGGGGGGAGCCTTTGATTCAGAGGAACCTGCTTTGCCCTGTGATGTGGCATGAGCCCTGCTGAGATGAGACAGTGCCATATGTGCCCATCAGTGGGGCCTGAGGTGGGCAGGCTGCTCCCTGCCAGCTGAGCAGGACTGAGAAGGGCAGGGTGAGCTCTGGGACAGCAGCACACCAGGGCTAGCAGCACCTTGCCAGGGCTAGCAGCACCTTGCCAGGACAGTGGCTGGATGAAGGGAACCTTTAGGAACAGCTGCACTGAGTTGTTGCCCACTGCCTGCCCCAACTCTGCTCACCTCCAGCTTCAGCTGTGACCAGCAGAGCCCTGCTGAGGTGGAGACTGGTTTGCCAGTGAGCAATAACTCCCATAACTCAGCCCACCTGTTTGTAGTTCATCTGCAGCTGTTTCCACTAAACCTGGGAGATATATTCCAGGTTAATAAACACCTGACTTGCAGTGTGTCTTGATGTGTGTTCTGGGAGTAGATGTGTTCCTCTGCTAAATGCTAGCTAATATTGCTAACATTTGAGATTCACTTGTTATTCAACATTTCTGCTTGGTAAAAATGCATTTGTGTGAAACATGGTTCCCTGTGAGGAGAGGCACTGGCTGCTAGGTGAGCACCTGAGCTGAGTGCCAGTGCATGGAGGGCTAGATACCAGGTGAGAAGAGAAAAGGCTTAAAGGGGTCAGTGTGATGTCTGTCCCTGCTGCCTTGAAGGGCATGGAGGAATGCTCAGATGCAGGAGAACTGTTTCAGGTATGTTTGTCTTGTTTATTCTCAAGTAAGACCACTTATTTATCAGTCTATTTCTCCAGGTGTCTTCAAGCTGGAGTTTAATGTGTGAGTTTCAAAACTTTTCTTGTCTTTTTGAAGTATATGGAGTACTTCTAGAACCTTTCTTTGTAAATTGCTCTGTCTTTATTTGCTATTTAGTTGTAAACAGACTTGCTAATTGTTTTAGTCTAGCAAAGCTTTGGGGGTTGTGCCAGGGAGCTCATATAGCTGCACAGGTGGATCAGGAGTGCTCTGGAGCTGAACTAAATACATTGCTTAGGTTTGGTTACCTGCTCGACTTGAGTCTGGCACAAAATCCTGGTAGACTGTGGACATTACTGGTTGTCTCAATCTGTGGGGTTTAGGCTTGTGTGTTTTAAATATTGGGATTTTGATTCAGATTATTCTCATTTCTCAAGGGGACAAAAAGGGCTTTGAAGATCCAGCTTGTAAATGTACTGATAATAAGAAATCTGTGGCCCTGTTGTTTTGGTTTAGTGGAGGAGGCAGATGTGCTGTGACAAGGACTCAGATGTAGTTCATGAGCTGGTGGCCTGAGAGCTACAGGGAAGAGGAGTGTGACATGACTGCATGAGGAGCTTGGCAGGGCTTTGGAAGCAGCAAACTTTAGGAGAGGTTGGGATTTTCTGTTGTGTTTCACCATCTCGAATGTTGTATTTTTCCCCAGTATATGGAAATGCAGATGGAAAGGGGGCAGTCAGGTTCAAGAAATCACACCTGGTTCAATGCTTCTTTTTACTGTGGATAAAACTGAATTTTGTCAGTGTGAGACTGCTGTGTTTAGTAAACTGAATTCTGAGGGACCAGTGTGTGCTTGGTGGAAGGAGCCCTGTGGGTTCTGGCTGATGTAAGAGCTGGGAGATGGCACACTATAGGTCAGGCACTTTCAGATTTGGTTTTTCCTCTACTTCTTGTGAATTCTGCATACCTTTTGTTTTTGCATTTGTTAGTGTATTTGTGAGTCCCATGCTGCAATTGAATGGCTTAAAAAACAGGATTTAATCAAATCCACAGTGTGAGATGTAGGCAGGAGTGCCTGTGCTTGCAAGGAAAAGCCTTTCTGGTCTTCTGTAGCAGTGGGATAGAGAGAAGTGGGTGTATTACCTACATCAGCAGCTCATTTGTCAAAGAGCAAGGGCGAAAGTGGGTAATGAAAGTTTATGAAGTATATTTTCTTCTCAATGTGCTATTAGCATTAATGGGAAAGGCACTCACAGTGAAGAGAATGTGCCCCCTTGTGTGCTTAATGATGGAGCTCCTGGGCCCCCACTGGATCTCTCACACTCCATGTGTTGCTCTCTGCAATGTTTCTACACTGTCATTTAAAAAGGGCTAAATTATACTGCTGACCTTAGTTAATTGCTGTCGGTGAAGCGATGCCATAGCCAAGAGCAGTCTGAATCAAACTGACCTGACATCAATCTTTCCCTTTCTAAAAACAGCTACAGAGTGTTCCTCATGTTAGGAAAACACACTCACTCAGGATGCAGTGTTTGAAAAGCAGATAATGTTTGGTCAGGTCACAGAATCTGGCTGCAGTGGCACTTATTTTCTCCTGAAGGCATAATAGTTGGTTGCTGCTGTGGAGTTTTAGCAGGAGCATAATACTACCTCTTCTGCAATTGTCTTTTCCATAGCAAGTGAGGCTTTTTTCCTTCAAAAATTAAATGAAAAGAGCAAAGCAGAAGTACGGGGAGGCAGCATGGAAAATTATGATGTGTACATAGTTCTTGTTTTTGTTTTTAATTTGTGAAAAAATATAGACCTTAAATGCCTATTAGTCCTCTCTGGATCTTGCTGGAGAATTGTGGTGTATACGACTTGAGCACAGGTTTGTTAGTGGGAATGAGCATAGTGAGGTGATCTTTCCCCTCTAACTTGCAACATGAGCCTTGATAATTCCTGTTTGGGGTGATGACATCATTGCCATAGAGCACTAAGGTTTGGGGCTTCAGAGGGAGTTCAGAGGGAGAGTCTTTGCATGAACAGAAGGCTGTGGCTTGCAGATGATCTGTTGCTCAAGGACTTGGTTGTGATCTCTGTAATGAACAAGATGGGGTGGTGGAAATCAACCCAAAGTTGCTACTCCTTACTGAGACTTCCAGCCAGGAGGGGAGGCTGCAAGCATGGGGAGCTGCTCTCTGGAGAAGGGTATTGGGCCCTGCTGTCAATGTTGGCACACCAGAGCTGTTTGCTTTGTGGCATTAGGTGAGGTAATGCCTTATTCCAGTGTTTGTGGGGGAAGACTGGGGAGACATTTGGTGAGCTGCCATGCAGTGATGGTGACTGGTGCCTGCAGTGTGTGTTTTGTTAGAGAGGCCACCTTGTCCTGCTCAAACTCCACTGAGTAACCTTTGAGGAAGGTGAAATGTGGTGCAGGTCTGTGAGGACTTCCAAGCTTTGTCTGTTCCCTTAGGCACCATTTTCTGGGCACAACCTCCCATTAAAAAGGGAGCCACAACATTTGCATCCTTCTCAGGCAGCCTGCAAGGATCCCAGCTGATGTTCTTAGCCCTCACAGACACTGAATGGCTTTGCTGTTGTAATGCAGTACACCCAAAAGGGATCAATAATGGTGAACAAAGAACATTGAGATCAGTGTAGATGAAGTTTAATTTTTGATGAAGTAATAATTGCTCTTGTAGCTCGTGGCAGGCCGGGGCTGTGGAGGCAGAGGGCTATGTGATGGGGGAGCTGTGGCAGCCTGGTGCCTGGGCACAGGCAGGGGTGGTGGCATGTGTGGAACAGGGGGCATGGGGCTTGTG
>NW_008657377.1:50465-54461 GCF_000695815.1 Acanthisitta chloris | reverse complement strand
TGTGGCTGCCCCAACCCTGGCAGTGTTCACAGCCAGGTTGGCTAAAGCCTTGAGCAACCTGCTCTGGTGGGAGGTGTCCCTGCCCAGGGCAGGGGGTTGGCACTGGATGATCTCTAAGCTCCACTACAACCCCTTAACATTCTATGAAACTGTGAGGACAGTTATCCTCAATGGAGTAAGGCACTTAGGGAATAGCAGACAGTTATGGAGGGCCTTGTGGAAGTACCTACTGAATGGGACTGACCCTGGTTGGCCAAAGCCAAGATGACTTTGGAGCATGTCCTGGAGAAACAGTTATTGAAATGGTGGATTTGGGCTATAGAGACCATGTAGGCTGCTTCTGACACTGTGAGCACCACTAGTACTGGGCTGCAGCACAGCCAGGAGCTGAGGCTGAGCCCCAGTGCAGAGCAGCCCTTGGAGGGCAAGGTCAGTCCCTGCATTCAAAGCATTTAAAAAACAGGATTGTTGTAGTCACTTGTTACAGGGAATGGGGAATGAGGTTTCATCTTCTGAATTTGCTTTCAAGTAGGTGTCCATTCCACAGATGAAAAGAAGAATTCCTGGGGAAATGTTAGCATACAGACTTCAGGCTGTAAAACTGCAAACAGGGAAGTTCAAAGGGGGTTAAGGGAAATGTGCTGCTGTGATAAAATACAGTCAATGGGAATGAATGTCTGTTAAAGTGTCTTCTCTGGAGTGGGAGGAGAGGATTAGAGCTTTTGGAGAGAGGACTGAAAATCAGCAAACGAGCATTCAGTTTGTTCCTTGTGACTTCTGTTTCTGGAATATGGAAGATTGACATTTTCTTGTTTAGGAAGAGTTCTTTGTGTCTTGTTGGAGAGAAGGGGGAATAAATACTCTTAAAAAGCAAAGGAGCTTCATGAACACCCACATGTGTGTCTGTGTGTTTACAGACTGTGTAAAACAGGTGATACTGCTGATAACCGGCAGAAATACTGTGTAATGGTAGTGACTGGCATGATGTCCAGAATCAGTGAGTGTATGGATGGGAACAGAAAGGGGTGTGATCTGTAATCTCAGTGTCCACATTGTGTGCTAAAAAGGAGATGTAATTTATTTTTTTGAGTGAGATAAGAGCACTTAAAACTGGGGTGGACCCCAGATGCACTGAAGTTCATCAGCTGTGATAGAACATTCACTTTTTCTGGCCCAAGGTTTGAGATCAAATGTTCATTTACTTCTTTAGAGGACTTCAGTGCCCTAAAGAAAGTGGTGTTATTTTGGGAGCTGAGAGAGATTTTAACTTGCACTGCAGAACTGCCCTGTGTCCTAGCTCAAAGCCTTTGCCTACAAGCAGGGCAGAATGGAGCTGTTTTCCCCCAGGGCCAGCTTAAGGTTTTGAGCCTGGGGTGGGTGTAGGTCAGGCCTGGCCTTGGCTTGTGACTGAAATGCTGTTGAGATGGACCAAAACCTCAGCACAGGACTGATTAATTTATTTTGTTGTTTGTTTCTTTAAGATGTTGTTCTAGAGTCACACTTCACAGTTAATAGAGGAACGTGCAATTGTATTCACTCAGCAAGGTGCCCCTGGGCAAGTTTAAAGAAAATGCATGGCTAGATGAGAGTATTTGCTACTTCTTGTCTTCAAAGTGCTTTACAATCATTGATTATTCATGGTTTATTCTGTGAATATCCAGATGGATCCTTGAGTTGTTTGTATTAAATTATACTTAGAGGTATCATGCAAATTGAAGGGATATGTGGCTTCGCTTGTAAGGAAATTAATGATTTCTTAATTAACTCTTCAATTAAAACAAAGTAACTAGATGTTGCAGAGAACTGCTGATGGAAAAAACTCTCAGTGCATTATCTTTACCAAAAAACTGGTTTGCACCCGGGGTAGATGAGCTGCAGGAGCTGCTCTCTAAACCAACAGCTGCTCTGAGCATGTAGCAGGGGAGCAAAGCAGTATGAACTAAGTTATAAACTTATATATATATATCTATATATATCTATATCTATATCTATATCTATATATATCTTGTGAAGGTAAACAATAATTTGTTTAGGGGGGAAATGTGCAGTAGAAATTATTTGTTTTCTTTAATGTTAATCCTCAGAATCCATTGGTTTTGTCAAATTAGCTAGGTATTATGTAAGACTGAGGAACTGAGTAGAATGAGAACAAGTCCTTGCTCTGTTTCCATCTCTGCTCAAAATCCTTCATTGGTTCTCTTCTCTAGACCATCCAAACTCGTCTTTATTACATGTCCTGTCAGGTGTAGAGTTGGAACATGCTTTATGGTCTCTGCTTTAGAGAGCCATTTAGCTTGTTTAAACTACAGCTGAAAGGCAGCAAAGAGCCTTCATTACTGATGGCCAAACTGAACTGATCAATTTAGAGTAAAATAACAATGAAGATGGAATGACTTGGAATTTTACTGGGTTTTCCTGCTTAAATAGCTGCTGCTTGCAGGCATATCCCTCTGGCACTCTAATTTCCTCCCTGTGCAAGGTGCTGAAACAGTTACAAGCAAATTGGATGCATTTTGTTCAGCCCAGCAGTCTGGAGGTTTAGAAGATAAGAAGTACTTCTCAGCATGAATGAACTGTGAAATGTATTTGAGAATGAAGCTTTTGCTGAGAAATTACATTTTAAAAAACCTAACCCAAACTTCAGTTTAAGAATATACCAGTGTTTATGCCTGCAGAGAAGTAAGTTTTACCTTTTGTATTTCAGGCCATTGTACTGAGCATGTTTCTAAAGACATTTTAATGACAGTCGACATCTGAACCCTCACATGCAGCTGTGTAGGGGAAAGTCCTCTATTCTTTTGTTTTACTTGCTGTAGGTCAATTCTCTAATTGATATCAAACAAACAGCTGAAAATAGTGCTGTGTATCTGTGCTGGTGTTCAAATGAAGAACAAAGTCTGTAAGGAAAAGAATTACCTTTGCTGGGTCTGGAATAGCTGGGAAAAATTTGGGATAAACTTTGAACTCAGCATCTCATCTGTCCCTCCCATCATCCCTGAGGAACAGCACAGCTGGTATGAGCTGGTAGGGTACAGGCTTCTCCCCAGGCTCCCTGCACAGGGACCCTCTGCATAGGAAATATCCATTCTGGCTTACATTTGCTGACTCCTACAGCTGCTGCTGTCACTGCTCACAGCTCCACAGTCCAGAGCACTGAGATGTGAATAACATGCTGACCTACTGTGCTGAATTGGGCTGGGGTGGAGGCAACTTTCTTCCCAGTGGCTGGTATGGGCCTGTTTTGTGTTTGTGCTGAACACAGGGATGATAATACAGAGATGCTTTCACAGAGCCAAGTCCTGTGCTGCTTTTCTTACTGCCACACTGGGGAGGGAGTTGGGGGTTCTGTGGAGGTTGGGAGGACACACAGCCAGGACAGGTGACCCAAAATGACCATAGGGATATTCCACACCATGGGACATCATGCTCAGTATATAAGGTGGGAGGAAGAAGGAGGAAGGGGAGGGTGTTTGGAGTGATGGTGTTTGTCCTCCCAAGTCACACCTGATGGGGCCCTGTTGTCCTGGAGGTGCTGAGCACCTCCTGCCTGTGGGGAGCAGGGAATGAATTCCTTGTTTTGCTTTGCTTATGTGTGGCTTTTGCTTTCTCTATTAAACTGTCTTTATCTCAACCCATGAATTTTCCAGTTTTTACCCTTCTGATTCTCTCCCCCATCCCTCTGGTGGGCAGTGAGTGAGAGGCTGTGAGGGACTTGGCTGCTGCTGGGGTTAAACTAAACAC
Source organism: Acanthisitta chloris (assembly GCF_000695815.1). Taxonomy (NCBI): domain Eukaryota; kingdom Metazoa; phylum Chordata; class Aves; order Passeriformes; family Acanthisittidae; genus Acanthisitta; species Acanthisitta chloris. Next base: position 50,720 of record NW_008657377.1, on the reverse strand, counting down.
CAAGTCTCACCCCTGCTCAGCTGAAGTAAGTGCCTTGTAGACTCACACAGGTCCCTGGGTGGTGTGCAGGGTGAGTATGCTGTTCCCATCACAGTGCAGACACTGATCACAGCCCCACTGCCCCACAAGTCCAGGCTACACAGCTCTGGTGCTGTGAGTGCTGCTCTAAACAAGAACTGTGTGTTGGGTATGCAGGGAATGTCTTCAAGGTGCTGCTTTCTCAGGGCTGACAGACTTGTAAGGGATTAGGGTGTC
>NW_008657377.1:50087-50432 GCF_000695815.1 Acanthisitta chloris | reverse complement strand
CAGGTAGATGTGATTGAAGAAAGAGTTATGTATAATTTCTGCCTGGGGGCAGGGAGGGGAGAAGGTGAAACAGATGGGTATTTTGCATGTGGGTTTGCTTTTCTTATCTGGGAAGGAACAGGTAGTCTGCCTAAGCAGCCTCTGCTTTCAATTTCCTCAGCCTTGGCTGAAGGGCAGGTGTGAGGAAAGGAGGAGGGGAAGCTAGGCTGGCTGCTCCTTCCACCCAGGGGGATGGTATGGGGGCAGCAGGGTCAGCCCTTACGTGCTAGGGTGGTACCTTCCGCTGCTCCCTGGAGCCCTGTGGTGAAGGAGGCAGCAGTCCCCAGTTTTCTGCCTCTGTGGGTG
>NW_008657377.1:43449-49911 GCF_000695815.1 Acanthisitta chloris | reverse complement strand
GACAGCTGACCCCAACTGTCCCCAGGGAAATTCTGGGTCAGATGGTGTCATGCTCAGCAATAAAACTGGGGAGAGGCTAGTGGAGAGGCCACTGCTCAGGAGTGAGTAATTCTTTCCATTTGCATCATTTGTCTTGGGGTTTATTTCTCTCTTTTTATTATCTTCCTTTTCATTACAGTTTATATTTTTAATTATTATTTTGTTGCATTTATTAAACTTTTAATTTCAACTCATGAGTTTCCTCATTTTTGCCTTCCAATTCTGTCCCCATCCCAGTGTGGGGGAGCGAGTGAGTAGCTGGTTTAAGCCACAACAGCAGGTAACTGCCAGCTTGATCAATTCAGAGCTTAACATCTTTACTCTTGCAGTGTGGAGCAGCTCTCAGAGCATACTTAGGATGCAGGGAAAGCTGCACCTATGCTTTTCTAGTATAATTTGTAGTGGAGCTGGGAAATGCACTGTGTGCATCAATGCTCTCCATGTACTGTCCAGGATGAGAACAGAAAGTCAAACTTTTCATCTTCACCTGGTGGGAAGGCTTTGCTGTGGAATACCAGTTTCACTGATCTACACACTGCCAATCCTAAGGGCTATGATCAATGTGTGTGCACAGAGCCTGGCTCACTGTTGCTGAGTCTTAGCTGGTGGTTATGCCATGGCTGGTCCATGGGAACTGCTGCTTTCTGTTTGTACGTCAACTAACCAAAAAACCCTGTGAGGTAGTGATGTAGTATCGGGCTGTGAAGGAAAACAGAGTTTTCAGTGAGGGAAAAGAAGGAAAGTGACCATATCCCATCAGTGTTCTCTGCAGGATGGGGGGGATGGATTTCAGTGACCTGACTGCTGTCTTAAAATCTGTCCTATATTTGCTTTACTGATTTAGTGAAGATTAATTTTCTTATGAAAGGGTTTCATCTGACTGAAGGTAGAAATGCCTTTTCCCCATGTAATGCCCCTGCTCGCTCAGTGACAGCAGGTGTATAAATCCCTGGGGGACAGTGTGAGCAGGGCTGGCTCGGGTAGCAGCTCTGGCTGGACAATGCAGCACAGAGGTATTCTTGTGCCTACTCTGAGGATAAATGAAGCTTTCTAGAGCTTTCACTGCTGTTTTCTCTTAGCAGTCCCCTCAAAAGATGGGAGTTTCTTTGTTTAATGTACATTTGGTACAAACTTGATCAGAAGGCAAATCGAAGCTTATTCGGCTGTAGCAATGGATGGAAACATTCCAAAATATCAATTCATCTCTTGTCAAGTACCAACCACCCTCATTATTTCAACTCTGTCATTTCAGTGCCATCAAAGAATTCAGTACTCAGATTAATCACAGACCTCAGGAAGATCCATAATACAATTCTGCATGAAATACAGCATGTTGTCTGCTTGGCTGAGCCTGCTCAATTCTACTGTATTCTGATTCAGCAGATCTTTAATATGCAAACAGCCTTCTTGATACACATATTTATTTTTCTTCTGTGGGAAGAGATAGCTCGGAATGTGGTACCAGGGTGTAGGATTTTCTGGATTTTCATCTCCAAATCCTTTCGTTCAAGGATATATTAGGCTCTTTCCATCCCACACTTGTTGGATACCAGTTCAGTTTCAAAAAGGCATGAAGTAGAGGCTAACTCCTAATGCTTGTGTGGGATGACTGCAGCTTTCCTGCTGGTTTTGGGGAAGCACATAGTCACCTTTGAAGAACTGGAAATCAGAGCCTCTGTCGCTATGGTTTTCAAAATCTTTCTGAAGATTAAGGATGAAATTAGAGACCTCTTGCTCCTTTTGAACTTCTTCCAAGCATTGTTCTCTCCCCATTACAGTGTGAGGTTAACGTATTGCCCAGGAAGGTTGCTCACAGCAGTGCATTGATGACACAGGTGTACCTGTGTCCCCAGAGATGGACTGATGACCTCGCTAGGTTTTTCCTTTATCGTGTAGATAATAAAGAATTGCAGAAGGATCACATAGGTAATAAAGAACTCCAGAAGTACTGAAGTTCAGGTCTGCAGGTCCAAAATGTGCAACTGATAGTTGAGATCTGCTGAGAGAATCAGCAAGTTTCTGTTCCACCAGTTTGCAGCTGGAGCTATGGAACTTCATCCATAAAAACCCAGGTGTAGATCAGCTTGATGAGGTAAAGAGTCAGAAAAGAGCTATCACTCAAACTCTGTCTTCAGCATTTCATTATAGAGGCTGTGATAGTACCTACTAGATTAAAGCAATATCCTGCATTTAATTATACTGAAGTCTTCACACCTGCTGGCCTTTATAGCATCTTGTCTCACTGAAGTCCATTTGCATTTACTGAAGGTTTTATCAAAACTTCTGTACAGTATGAAGATCAATCCAAGAGTAGTACAAGTTTTTTTGCATCAATAAGTGGTTGTCAGGATTGAAGTTTGAGCTGCTTGTGAGGTGAGTAGGCAAACTGGGAGCAAACCCTGTATCTAATATCTAGGTATTTTGGCTCAGTCTTTCTTTTCTTATGTTGTTTCTCATTTATTTTTCCTTCAGCAAACCCCGAACTGAACCTTTTCAATCCAATCCTATTAAGAAATCCAATTAGCACTACAACTTGCAGGGCACTATTATCACGTTGACTTTTAATCATGCTACTGTGAGTATGATTTTCCTGAGCCCTGACTGTTACAGAAAATTAACTTCAGCATGCTGAGGCAGAACACTTTTCTAAAAGAAAAGTTCATTAAAATATTGTGTATTTATTGGCTCCTTATGTGATATGTTAAGAAAAAAAAAGGATGAACCAGCTATCCAGACTGAACAGGTGAGCTTTATGCTGATGACTTTGTAGCAGTTCTCCATGAGTGGAACACATTGTCTGGTGTAAGAGAGTGCATCTTGACTAATAAAATCTCCTGAAGGGCTCCAAAATTGAGCCTCCCTGCTAAAAGGGCTGACCACAGCTTTCAGGGACCTCTGAAAGTTTGTGTAATTGCTTCTTATGGCATTTCTTATTAAATGTTTTCTTTTTAATTAAACCACCATCCCTCTAGTAAGCACCGTTTTTATTTGCTTTGTAATTAGGCAAAGAACTAATGCTGTGCATTGCTGAGCACTCAGAGGATACCAAGTGAATACTAAAGAACTGTACAAAGACTGTCAAATCTGGTTAATGTGCCTTTTTTAACCCCTTGCCCACACCTCATTCCTACACTTGGGTTTTGCCCATGCCGTATTTGTCATGGTTCTAATGTCAGTTAACACTGCTGTGGTAAAACAAGTAAGCAAAATCTTTCCTCTAAAATCCCCCAGTAAAATAGCAGTTGGGAGGAATACAATGGATTTGAAGGCATGGAAAAGTCCTTTCTTCAGGAGTGGATGTGATTGCCTTGCAGAGGGCAGCGAGGCTGAGGGATGCAGGGGTCGGTCCCATCCGTGTGCCCCTGCAGCAGTGTGGGACTGAGGGCTCTGCCTGCCCAGCCCACAGGACCTGCCTTGCAGCACTTCTTGTGGTGGACATTTTGTCCCTTTTGAACATTATAAGCATATGTTTTGTCCCATAACAGCAGAATTCATTCCCTTCTTAAAGGGTAGAGAGTAGAATTAATACATTGAACCAACAGAAACTTGAAACATTCCCTTTGCTTGATGGGCTCACCAGCCACACTCAGGGGCTACCCTGAGCCTGTGCTTCTCTCTGAGCCTCTCAGCAGAGGCAGAAGGACACAAAGCCACATTGCCCTTACAATTCACTTCCCCCATCCACACTGCCTGGATATAGCCACGAATTTGAGCTTTGCGTGATGCTACAGGTGCATTGACCAGTGTGAGCTAGGATGGCTCAGGAAAAAAAGGGAGAGAAGGGGGCAGCAAAAAAAGCCTTTATAATAGACTTAAATGACTCTAAGTGTAGAAGGGGTGAGAAAATCTAGGTGCTCTGTCAAAATTTGTTGCTCTGAAGCAGTGATTTTCTTTGACTTTTTCCAGTGTTTCTGTTTTCCTTCCCAGTGAAGGTGTCTCTTCCCAGCCCCAAACCCTGCTCTGGCCTTTGGTTGTGGATAATGAAAAGTTGGAGGGTTGTTTTTTTTGTTTTTTTCCAGTTAGCTGAAACAGCACCATGCTAACCTTCAGAAAACTGTTTTCATTATATGGTTGTATGAACTGTGGAGCTTTTCTGCTACTTCGTTTGATTCACTTACTGAATTATTACAGTGATACTTAATTTGGTCTTAAGCCAAGGCCTTTTTATTTAATGTTATTACAAGTCCTTAAAGCCAAAGTATATAGATAAATTCAGTATAAAACAGAAAACAAATTCTTTGCTTTTAAATTGTGAGCTATGAGAGTGCATTTGAGAGATTTGCATTGAGTTTTGTTTTCAAATGAGACATGGAAAATAGACATCAAGCTATTTGACTCTAGCTTGTTCAGAAAGATTTATGTGCACTTCCCACATCACAGCATCAAGCAGTCTTAGGCAGTAGACTGCAAACCCACTTGACTTCAGAAAATCTCCATGATCTTTCTAGAGTAATTATTAGTAAAGAACTAAATAATGAGTGTGACTGTGCCAGGTAACTCACTGTGTGTTGGAGTCAGTAGAGGGTTGCTTGTTGACTCCAGCATGTTTTAGGTCAAACACTGGAACATGTTGCTGAGGAGTTGTGGAATCTCCATTCTTGGAAACAGTTCAAAACTGACTCCAAACTGCCCTGCTGTGGTTAGCCCTGCTCTGAGCAGAACCTTCCATCTGCCCAACATCAACTGTTCTGTAATACTGTGTGAGGGGAAAAAAAAGTACATTAATGTCTAGAAGAATCACCTGAAGAATGAAGAGATGGAATTGTGAAATCAAGTACTTAACAGAGGAAGGAGAACTTGGGTCTCTTAAAGTGAATATTATATTTCTCTTGGAAGAAATTAGGCTTTCATGGTACATTCTGATGAAATAAGAAGTCTAGGGATGACTTTAGGATTGTTCCAGCAGGGGGTGAAGGAAGTTTGCAAACTTCTACTATACTGTGTGCTGCATATAACAGGGAATGAAATTTTCCATCTCTGCATGCAATTAGTTTCCTTTGGACACATAGTAGAGATAGACATCCTGATTTTGGTTGTCCTTATTGGCAACAGATTAAATGTTGGCTCTGTCATTACCAGATAATTGTTGGATTTACCATCTGTGAAATAACACAGTCTTACTCCAGTTGTCCCTGGCTGGGGGAGCTCTTCTCTGTCTGCTTTCACAGCTGGATGTAATGCATGTTCTTGCTCATGATATCAACAAAAAGATCAAGCATGGAAACATCCTGGCCCAGACTTTGCTAGGTAGTGAGGTTCTTTGAAAAGACTTACCAGTCCTCTCTGGAAGATTTATAAACCTTGTAAAGTCAGACTTAAGTTAAAGTGTAGGTGTGTTTCATGATCCCCTCAGAGTTACTGCACAAGATCTGAAAAGCTGAAAATAAATTGTACATAAATTGCAATATTTGCCTCCCTCAAAGGGGTAACTATGTTACAGCTCCTCTCCAAAATGAAAGCATTGCTTGTGATTAGGTAGGTAGGTTGATGATGATCTCAGAAAGGGCAGGAATTAATCTGCAATAGTGAGTTGTCAGACGTTTTTCTTTTAGGACAGTGGAACAGTGGTGTCCTTCAGTGGTCACTTGGAGCCCTGGAGTTTGCAGTGGTTTCCTTCTCAGTGTTATGTTACAAGAGCCTGTGCACACAACATATGCAGCCAAATGCCCTAGAAAATGTGGTTCTTGGTTATTTCCTTCCCCAGCCAATGTTGTCATTCAAATTTCAATTATTAATGTAATCCAGAATTTCAAATGTATGTGGAATTTTTCATGTATATCCAGTCACGTTCAATTAGTCTTAAAAATCCCCCACGCTCTTGCCTGGATTTGCAGAAACACATGGTCTTGTTTGCATCTGTGGTAAGTCCATATACCCTCACTGATGCCCTGTCTTGGGTTCTGTCTACCCATTGTGATTTTTGTTGTGCCACCTCTTCCACACCACATTTTCCATGTTGTTCTGCACCATGGAGATGTAGCACGTTGCTTCAGAGGCAGTGGCAGCTCTGTGCTGCATGTCCAGTGTGGCTCTTGCTTTGCTCTGTCTCCCAAAGCTGCAGTAACTGTGGCATTGATTTCCAGGCAGTTTCCTGTGTTCAACATTAGCAGCAAGTAGTTGTAGCCTCTTTTGAATCTTCGTGGGAACTGTCTAGCACTCTAGGGCATGTGTGGTCAGTGCTGTACAGAGCTTTGCTAGCTAGATACAGATGTGCAAAGAGTGCCAGTGTCACTAGCAGGGAGTGTGTGTGTGTGCTGTAACACCAGGCAACAGGAAGATGCCATGGGAACATACTGTCTTCACCTGCAGCAGGATGAACCTTTTGGTGGTGGAATATGTTCCTGGACCATTAGCACAGGTCACTAACTGTAAGCAGTATGAGGCCCTTGTCCTGTGCTTGCTGATGGGCTGAACTCATGGCCT